>NW_028253437.1:0-117495 GCF_964263255.1 Lissotriton vulgaris | reverse complement strand
GGCAATTTAGGACCCTGCTAAATGAGGGTGATGTCCCTATGTGCTTCCTTCGAGTGGCAAAATCCTTCGTCTAAGGCAGGTGGGCTTTTTAAAAATGTGGTTGAAGACCATATGTTGGAGGCGGTATCACGGCACAAGCCGCCGACCGTCTCAGAAGAAAGTGTGCATGGGAGGATATTATTTGCATAGGACAGCCCTCTTCTCAGTCCCATTCTTATGCTGCAGTTGCCATGAAGTGTTACTAGAGGGCAGCAGTATGAACAAAAGAGCACACTGAGGCTTTTCCTCTGCTTGCTGACATGATTCTTGTTCATGGTGGTCTTGCAGGGCCTAAAGAGTGAAGGACTGCGTTGACTGAGGGGATGAGGAATGGCAGGCCTGTATTTGTGGTGAAGGGGGAATAATTAGAAGGTAAACAGCAATATGAAAACGTCAAAGCATATATGTTTGCTGAGTGATTGAGTCTATGTGTCGCGTGTCTCTTTGAAGGGAGATGTGAGAAAGGAACAGCAGCACCATAGACTTCAGATGGGAGAGAGCAAGCAAGGATGAATATTTCCCTCAAATCCAAATACTTACAGTACCTCAAAGATGACAAGTGCGATATGATGTTCTGCAATTGTAAGGATTTGCCATGTGTGGTACATAAATATGCATGGTTAGTGAGGTTTTTCCCAGAATGTGAGTATCGTTAGGCTGGCAAATGTCAGGCACTCCTTTGGGAGTATGAGGCCAAGAAAAAATTTGGGAAGTTTGCTACAGTCATCTGTAGGATCGAAAGACAGACACTGGGGAATCCTTACAGAGGGAGCCAGGCTGCACAAAATGTGGTAACAGTTGGACAGAAATCTTTAGCAGGGACTTTTCTCTACCCCCAATGTGGGACCAGGACCGCAGTACCTCTGTGTCTCTGAAACATATGTTGACCTCTGCACACCACCATCTCAATACCCCTCAATTGTTCCCTCTGGCACCCCAGCTTTGGTAGTGCATCAACCAGGTTTCAATCATTTGAGTGACCACAAACACCCTTCCTATGTGCCTTCCATTTACATTCAGTCAGTAACCCAGCTGCTTCGTTCGCTGTTCAATCTCAAGTGACAGTTGGATGCACATCGCAGGGGTATACAGGCATTTACCGTACTGTACAGCCCCTCTCAGTACAGCCAGACTACACTTCTTAAAATCATGAAACATGTTTTGCCCAACAGTAAGGCCAGGCCTTTCCTCTGTAGTTCATAGCCAACCTAAGGAGGAAAAAATCAACTGAAGAGCATGCCAAAATTCTCTACAGACACTGCCAATCCTCACACTTCTGCCTATTTGCATGCCGAGGTTATTCACTATGACCCACCAAACCAATTGCCAACAGTAGCCTCTCCCTGCCTCATTCGTATGCTCCGATGCCACCTTTATTTAGCAAGTGTTAGTGCTCTCGGATTTTGTAGCGCGATTCGCTATAGCCTCTGTTTTCAACAGAAATGTCCTAAAGGTACCTATACCAATCTGCCGGGTGGGGAGGAAGGGGGCTGATGCTGCTGGCAGTAACATTTTGGGCCACCCCACCTGCAAAAATACAGCCACATGCTCCTTGTTTTACCTTTCAATACCATAACTGCAGCAGAATCGTATGGTGACCCCTGTTGGTAATAGAAACTGTCAAACAGCTTCTTGCCTCCCCCCCCCCCCCCGTTGCCCCTAACCATTTGGGGTACACCCCATGAGGGAGGATCAGAGCAATAAAAACTAATGGTAGCCCCCCAAAAAGTACCTGGAAGCCATGCCATTCTGTGCACCTCATCGCCTTCACGTTGCGCCCAAGCACCTTTTAATACTGAACCCCCCATTTTTGACTGCCCCCTCCCAACAGAAATCAGAGAGTATAGGGGGGTGCAGTAAAAAAGTATTTGCACTTCCCCACAATAAGTCAGGATCCTACTCCACCTATTCCTCTGCTCGCTGACCCCACCCATATACCCCTCTTCTCTGACCCCACCCACTCTGACTAGGCTCCTCCTATACCCCTCCTCTCTGACCCAGCTCCTCCTATACCCCTCCTCTCTGACCCCACCCACTCTGACTAGGCTCCTCCTGAACCCCTCCTCTCTGACCCCACCCACTCTGACTAGGCTCCTCCTATGCCCCTCCTCTCTCACCCAGCTCCTCCACTCTGACCCCACCCACTCTGACTAGGCTCCTCCTATACCCCTCCTCTCCGACCCAGCTCCTCCTATACCCCTCCTCTCTCACCCAGCTCCTGCTCTCTGACCCCACCCACTCTGACTAGGCTCCTCCTATACCCCTCCTCTCTCACCCCCCCCACTCCACCCACTACTTACCAACCAATCTGCAATCCCTCATTCACTAGGCATGATTCCACTCTTACACAACACACAGACACATTTTACTTACCAATTGGCCATTTAGGCCCACCTCCAACTTACCTCTGCTCTGCCACCATCAGTCACCTGGTGCCGAACCCGGGATTTGAACCCTGGTTGCCTGGATGGAAGGCAGGCACTTACCCACTGGACCACACTGGTTTCCATGTAAGTAGCCTATCAAATTGTCCTTATGTCATGGTCATCCTTTTCATGTGCAAAGGATGCCGCAGGGAAGGACACCAAGGCCTGTATGTTGCTTATAGTTACTACTGCAATCCTCTAGACCACCAAGGAGCTATAGCTCAAAGGTAAGTCTTGTACCTTTGGTGGGGACAGCCCTCACAGGCCAGGGTTCGAATCCTGCCAATGCAGTAGAAGTATCCCAAGGTGGAAATTTTCAAAAAGTGAATAGTTTTTTTTTTGCAAATTTTTTTTTTACTTGGTAACAGAGGAGAAAAGTGGACCCTCTTTTTGGCATGTGTGTCCCGAAATTTCAAATGTTTTCCCTCATGACCTTCTACCAACCGCCCTATCTCTCAAGTAGGTGCAATAGGGACAAGGCCTTATCTTCCTTTATCAATGTCTTTATTTTTTGTCCTTTAAGTTTGGTGAATTGCAGAGTGCAATTGTGGTATTGGGGGTTATAACTGAGCACAAGAATAAGAGGAAGGGGCTACACTTGTTGTAAAATAGGTTGGATGATGGTGATTTTTCATTTTGGTGTGAGCCACTTGCTCAAATCAGGGGTTTTGTGCCAGTGAGCTTGGATAGAAATAAAGGTCAAGTATGAGCTCTGGCTAATGAAATGATGGGTCAAGTTTGAGGCAAGCTAGAGTCCATTTATTAGGTGCAATAAGAAGCTAGAAAGATTGTTTCCTTTAAGATACAGACAAGGGCAGAGTCAAGAATTTGCTCTAGTAGGTCTGCATCATGCTTGCTGCAGGATGTGAAGGAATGGACCTCCACAGCAGTGCGCTGTGCCGGGCTGTGCCGGGCTGTGCCTGGCTGTGCCGAGTGTGCCGGGCTGGGCTGCGCTGGGCTGGGCTGGGCTGGGCTGGGCTGGGCTGGGCTGGGCTGGGCTGGGCTGGGCCTGCCCTGGCACTGTGAATTTAATCACCCACCTCCTTCCTTTGAGGAACGCTCACGAACGCCCACGAACGCCCTTGTTCTGTATACAGGCTGACAGCAGGCAATTTAGGACCCTGCTAAATGAGGGTGATGTCCCTATGTGCTTCCTTCGAGTGGCAAAATCCTTCGTCTAAGGCAGGTGGGCTTTTTAAAAATGTGGTTGAAGACCATATGTTGGAGGCGGTATCACGGCACAAGCCGCCGACCGTCTCAGAAGAAAGTGTGCATGGGAGGATATTATTTGCATAGGACAGCCCTCTTCTCAGTCCCATTCTTATGCTGCAGTTGCCATGAAGTGTTACTAGAGGGCAGCAGTATGAACAAAAGAGCACACTGAGGCTTTTCCTCTGCTTGCTGACATGATTCTTGTTCATGGTGGTCTTGCAGGGCCTAAAGAGTGAAGGACTGCGTTGACTGAGGGGATGAGGAATGGCAGGCCTGTATTTGTGGTGAAGGGGGAATAATTAGAAGGTAAACAGCAATATGAAAACGTCAAAGCATATATGTTTGCTGAGTGATTGAGTCTATGTGTCGCGTGTCTCTTTGAAGGGAGATGTGAGAAAGGAACAGCAGCACCATAGACTTCAGATGGGAGAGAGCAAGCAAGGATGAATATTTCCCTCAAATCCAAATACTTACAGTACCTCAAAGATGACAAGTGCGATATGATGTTCTGCAATTGTAAGGATTTGCCATGTGTGGTACATAAATATGCATGGTTAGTGAGGTTTTTCCCAGAATGTGAGTATCGTTAGGCTGGCAAATGTCAGGCACTCCTTTGGGAGTATGAGGCCAAGAAAAAATTTGGGAAGTTTGCTACAGTCATCTGTAGGATCGAAAGACAGACACTGGGGAATCCTTACAGAGGGAGCCAGGCTGCACAAAATGTGGTAACAGTTGGACAGAAATCTTTAGCAGGGACTTTTCTCTACCCCCAATGTGGGACCAGGACCGCAGTACCTCTGTGTCTCTGAAACATATGTTGACCTCTGCACACCACCATCTCAATACCCCTCAATTGTTCCCTCTGGCACCCCAGCTTTGGTAGTGCATCAACCAGGTTTCAATCATTTGAGTGACCACAAACACCCTTCCTATGTGCCTTCCATTTACATTCAGTCAGTAACCCAGCTGCTTCGTTCGCTGTTCAATCTCAAGTGACAGTTGGATGCACATCGCAGGGGTATACAGGCATTTACCGTACTGTACAGCCCCTCTCAGTACAGCCAGACTACACTTCTTAAAATCATGAAACATGTTTTGCCCAACAGTAAGGCCAGGCCTTTCCTCTGTAGTTCATAGCCAACCTAAGGAGGAAAAAATCAACTGAAGAGCATGCCAAAATTCTCTACAGACACTGCCAATCCTCACACTTCTGCCTATTTGCATGCCGAGGTTATTCACTATGACCCACCAAACCAATTGCCAACAGTAGCCTCTCCCTGCCTCATTCGTATGCTCCGATGCCACCTTTATTTAGCAAGTGTTAGTGCTCTCGGATTTTGTAGCGCGATTCGCTATAGCCTCTGTTTTCAACAGAAATGTCCTAAAGGTACCTATACCAATCTGCCGGGTGGGGAGGAAGGGGGCTGATGCTGCTGGCAGTAACATTTTGGGCCACCCCACCTGCAAAAATACAGCCACATGCTCCTTGTTTTACCTTTCAATACCATAACTGCAGCAGAATCGTATGGTGACCCCTGTTGGTAATAGAAACTGTCAAACAGCTTCTTGCCTCCCCCCCCCCCCCCGTTGCCCCTAACCATTTGGGGTACACCCCATGAGGGAGGATCAGAGCAATAAAAACTAATGGTAGCCCCCCAAAAAGTACCTGGAAGCCATGCCATTCTGTGCACCTCATCGCCTTCACGTTGCGCCCAAGCACCTTTTAATACTGAACCCCCCATTTTTGACTGCCCCCTCCCAACAGAAATCAGAGAGTATAGGGGGGTGCAGTAAAAAAGTATTTGCACTTCCCCACAATAAGTCAGGATCCTACTCCACCTATTCCTCTGCTCGCTGACCCCACCCATATACCCCTCTTCTCTGACCCCACCCACTCTGACTAGGCTCCTCCTATACCCCTCCTCTCTGACCCAGCTCCTCCTATACCCCTCCTCTCTGACCCCACCCACTCTGACTAGGCTCCTCCTGAACCCCTCCTCTCTGACCCCACCCACTCTGACTAGGCTCCTCCTATGCCCCTCCTCTCTCACCGAGCTCCTCCACTCTGACCCCACCCACTCTGACTAGGCTCCTCCTATACCCCTCCTCTCCGACCCAGCTCCTCCTATACCCCTCCTCTCTCACCCAGCTCCTGCTCTCTGACCCCACCCACTCTGACTAGGCTCCTCCTATACCCCTCCTCTCTCACCCCCCCCACTCCACCCACTACTTACCAACCAATCTGCAATCCCTCATTCACTAGGCATGATTCCACTCTTACACAACACACAGACACATTTTACTTACCAATTGGCCATTTAGGCCCACCTCCAACTTACCTCTGCTCTGCCACCATCAGTCACCTGGTGCCGAACCCGGGATTTGAACCCTGGTTGCCTGGATGGAAGGCAGGCACTTACCCACTGGACCACACTGGTTTCCATGTAAGTAGCCTATCAAATTGTCCTTATGTCATGGTCATCCTTTTCATGTGCAAAGGATGCCGCAGGGAAGGACACCAAGGCCTGTATGTTGCTTATAGTTACTACTGCAATCCTCTAGACCACCAAGGAGCTATAGCTCAAAGGTAAGTCTTGTACCTTTGGTGGGGACAGCCCTCACAGGCCAGGGTTCGAATCCTGCCAATGCAGTAGAAGTATCCCAAGGTGGAAATTTTCAAAAAGTGAATAGTTTTTTTTTTGCAAATTTTTTTTTTACTTGGTAACAGAGGAGAAAAGTGGACCCTCTTTTTGGCATGTGTGTCCCGAAATTTCAAATGTTTTCCCTCATGACCTTCTACCAACCGCCCTATCTCTCAAGTAGGTGCAATAGGGACAAGGCCTTATCTTCCTTTATCAATGTCTTTATTTTTTGTCCTTTAAGTTTGGTGAATTGCAGAGTGCAATTGTGGTATTGGGGGTTATAACTGAGCACAAGAATAAGAGGAAGGGGCTACACTTGTTGTAAAATAGGTTGGATGATGGTGATTTTTCATTTTGGTGTGAGCCACTTGCTCAAATCAGGGGTTTTGTGCCAGTGAGCTTGGATAGAAATAAAGGTCAAGTATGAGCTCTGGCTAATGAAATGATGGGTCAAGTTTGAGGCAAGCTAGAGTCCATTTATTAGGTGCAATAAGAAGCTAGAAAGATTGTTTCCTTTAAGATACAGACAAGGGCAGAGTCAAGAATTTGCTCTAGTAGGTCTGCATCATGCTTGCTGCAGGATGTGAAGGAATGGACCTCCACAGCAGTGCGCTGTGCCGGGCTGTGCCGGGCTGTGCCTGGCTGTGCCGAGTGTGCCGGGCTGGGCTGCGCTGGGCTGGGCTGGGCTGGGCTGGGCTGGGCTGGGCTGGGCTGGGCTGGGCCTGCCCTGGCACTGTGAATTTAATCACCCACCTCCTTCCTTTGAGGAACGCTCACGAACGCCCACGAACGCCCTTGTTCTGTATACAGGCTGACAGCAGGCAATTTAGGACCCTGCTAAATGAGGGTGATGTCCCTATGTGCTTCCTTCGAGTGGCAAAATCCTTCGTCTAAGGCAGGTGGGCTTTTTAAAAATGTGGTTGAAGACCATATGTTGGAGGCGGTATCACGGCACAAGCCGCCGACCGTCTCAGAAGAAAGTGTGCATGGGAGGATATTATTTGCATAGGACAGCCCTCTTCTCAGTCCCATTCTTATGCTGCAGTTGCCATGAAGTGTTACTAGAGGGCAGCAGTATGAACAAAAGAGCACACTGAGGCTTTTCCTCTGCTTGCTGACATGATTCTTGTTCATTGTGGTCTTGCAGGGCCTAAAGAGTGAAGGACTGCGTTGACTGAGGGGATGAGGAATGGCAGGCCTGTATTTGTGGTGAAGGGGGAATAATTAGAAGGTAAACAGCAATATGAAAACGTCAAAGCATATATGTTTGCTGAGTGATTGAGTCTATGTGTCGCGTGTCTCTTTGAAGGGAGATGTGAGAAAGGAACAGCAGCACCATAGACTTCAGATGGGAGAGAGCAAGCAAGGATGAATATTTCCCTCAAATCCAAATACTTACAGTACCTCAAAGATGACAAGTGCGATATGATGTTCTGCAATTGTAAGGATTTGCCATGTGTGGTACATAAATATGCATGGTTAGTGAGGTTTTTCCCAGAATGTGAGTATCGTTAGGCTGGCAAATGTCAGGCACTCCTTTGGGAGTATGAGGCCAAGAAAAAATTTGGGAAGTTTGCTACAGTCATCTGTAGGATCGAAAGACAGACACTGGGGAATCCTTACAGAGGGAGCCAGGCTGCACAAAATGTGGTAACAGTTGGACAGAAATCTTTAGCAGGGACTTTTCTCTACCCCCAATGTGGGACCAGGACCGCAGTACCTCTGTGTCTCTGAAACATATGTTGACCTCTGCACACCACCATCTCAATACCCCTCAATTGTTCCCTCTGGCACCCCAGCTTTGGTAGTGCATCAACCAGGTTTCAATCATTTGAGTGACCACAAACACCCTTCCTATGTGCCTTCCATTTACATTCAGTCAGTAACCCAGCTGCTTCGTTCGCTGTTCAATCTCAAGTGACAGTTGGATGCACATCGCAGGGGTATACAGGCATTTACCGTACTGTACAGCCCCTCTCAGTACAGCCAGACTACACTTCTTAAAATCATGAAACATGTTTTGCCCAACAGTAAGGCCAGGCCTTTCCTCTGTAGTTCATAGCCAACCTAAGGAGGAAAAAATCAACTGAAGAGCATGCCAAAATTCTCTACAGACACTGCCAATCCTCACACTTCTGCCTATTTGCATGCCGAGGTTATTCACTATGACCCACCAAACCAATTGCCAACAGTAGCCTCTCCCTGCCTCATTCGTATGCTCCGATGCCACCTTTATTTAGCAAGTGTTAGTGCTCTCGGATTTTGTAGCGCGATTCGCTATAGCCTCTGTTTTCAACAGAAATGTCCTAAAGGTACCTATACCAATCTGCCGGGTGGGGAGGAAGGGGGCTGATGCTGCTGGCAGTAACATTTTGGGCCACCCCACCTGCAAAAATACAGCCACATGCTCCTTGTTTTACCTTTCAATACCATAACTGCAGCAGAATCGTATGGTGACCCCTGTTGGTAATAGAAACTGTCAAACAGCTTCTTGCCTCCCCCCCCCCCCCCGTTGCCCCTAACCATTTGGGGTACACCCCATGAGGGAGGATCAGAGCAATAAAAACTAATGGTAGCCCCCCAAAAAGTACCTGGAAGCCATGCCATTCTGTGCACCTCATCGCCTTCACGTTGCGCCCAAGCACCTTTTAATACTGAACCCCCCATTTTTGACTGCCCCCTCCCAACAGAAATCAGAGAGTATAGGGGGGTGCAGTAAAAAAGTATTTGCACTTCCCCACAATAAGTCAGGATCCTACTCCACCTATTCCTCTGCTCGCTGACCCCACCCATATACCCCTCTTCTCTGACCCCACCCACTCTGACTAGGCTCCTCCTATACCCCTCCTCTCTGACCCAGCTCCTCCTATACCCCTCCTCTCTGACCCCACCCACTCTGACTAGGCTCCTCCTGAACCCCTCCTCTCTGACCCCACCCACTCTGACTAGGCTCCTCCTATGCCCCTCCTCTCTCACCCAGCTCCTCCACTCTGACCCCACCCACTCTGACTAGGCTCCTCCTATACCCCTCCTCTCCGACCCAGCTCCTCCTATACCCCTCCTCTCTCACCCAGCTCCTGCTCTCTGACCCCACCCACTCTGACTAGGCTCCTCCTATACCCCTCCTCTCTCACCCCCCCCACTCCACCCACTACTTACCAACCAATCTGCAATCCCTCATTCACTAGGCATGATTCCACTCTTACACAACACACAGACACATTTTACTTACCAATTGGCCATTTAGGCCCACCTCCAACTTACCTCTGCTCTGCCACCATCAGTCACCTGGTGCCGAACCCGGGATTTGAACCCTGGTTGCCTGGATGGAAGGCAGGCACTTACCCACTGGACCACACTGGTTTCCATGTAAGTAGCCTATCAAATTGTCCTTATGTCATGGTCATCCTTTTCATGTGCAAAGGATGCCGCAGGGAAGGACACCAAGGCCTGTATGTTGCTTATAGTTACTACTGCAATCCTCTAGACCACCAAGGAGCTATAGCTCAAAGGTAAGTCTTGTACCTTTGGTGGGGACAGCCCTCACAGGCCAGGGTTCGAATCCTGCCAATGCAGTAGAAGTATCCCAAGGTGGAAATTTTCAAAAAGTGAATAGTTTTTTTTTTGCAAATTTTTTTTTTACTTGGTAACAGAGGAGAAAAGTGGACCCTCTTTTTGGCATGTGTGTCCCGAAATTTCAAATGTTTTCCCTCATGACCTTCTACCAACCGCCCTATCTCTCAAGTAGGTGCAATAGGGACAAGGCCTTATCTTCCTTTATCAATGTCTTTATTTTTTGTCCTTTAAGTTTGGTGAATTGCAGAGTGCAATTGTGGTATTGGGGGTTATAACTGAGCACAAGAATAAGAGGAAGGGGCTACACTTGTTGTAAAATAGGTTGGATGATGGTGATTTTTCATTTTGGTGTGAGCCACTTGCTCAAATCAGGGGTTTTGTGCCAGTGAGCTTGGATAGAAATAAAGGTCAAGTATGAGCTCTGGCTAATGAAATGATGGGTCAAGTTTGAGGCAAGCTAGAGTCCATTTATTAGGTGCAATAAGAAGCTAGAAAGATTGTTTCCTTTAAGATACAGACAAGGGCAGAGTCAAGAATTTGCTCTAGTAGGTCTGCATCATGCTTGCTGCAGGATGTGAAGGAATGGACCTCCACAGCAGTGCGCTGTGCCGGGCTGTGCCGGGCTGTGCCTGGCTGTGCCGAGTGTGCCGGGCTGGGCTGCGCTGGGCTGGGCTGGGCTGGGCTGGGCTGGGCTGGGCTGGGCTGGGCTGGGCTGGGCCTGCCCTGGCACTGTGAATTTAATCACCCACCTCCTTCCTTTGAGGAACGCTCACGAACGCCCACGAACGCCCTTGTTCTGTATACAGGCTGACAGCAGGCAATTTAGGACCCTGCTAAATGAGGGTGATGTCCCTATGTGCTTCCTTCGAGTGGCAAAATCCTTCGTCTAAGGCAGGTGGGCTTTTTAAAAATGTGGTTGAAGACCATATGTTGGAGGCGGTATCACGGCACAAGCCGCCGACCGTCTCAGAAGAAAGTGTGCATGGGAGGATATTATTTGCATAGGACAGCCCTCTTCTCAGTCCCATTCTTATGCTGCAGTTGCCATGAAGTGTTACTAGAGGGCAGCAGTATGAACAAAAGAGCACACTGAGGCTTTTCCTCTGCTTGCTGACATGATTCTTGTTCATGGTGGTCTTGCAGGGCCTAAAGAGTGAAGGACTGCGTTGACTGAGGGGATGAGGAATGGCAGGCCTGTATTTGTGGTGAAGGGGGAATAATTAGAAGGTAAACAGCAATATGAAAACGTCAAAGCATATATGTTTGCTGAGTGATTGAGTCTATGTGTCGCGTGTCTCTTTGAAGGGAGATGTGAGAAAGGAACAGCAGCACCATAGACTTCAGATGGGAGAGAGCAAGCAAGGATGAATATTTCCCTCAAATCCAAATACTTACAGTACCTCAAAGATGACAAGTGCGATATGATGTTCTGCAATTGTAAGGATTTGCCATGTGTGGTACATAAATATGCATGGTTAGTGAGGTTTTTCCCAGAATGTGAGTATCGTTAGGCTGGCAAATGTCAGGCACTCCTTTGGGAGTATGAGGCCAAGAAAAAATTTGGGAAGTTTGCTACAGTCATCTGTAGGATCGAAAGACAGACACTGGGGAATCCTTACAGAGGGAGCCAGGCTGCACAAAATGTGGTAACAGTTGGACAGAAATCTTTAGCAGGGACTTTTCTCTACCCCCAATGTGGGACCAGGACCGCAGTACCTCTGTGTCTCTGAAACATATGTTGACCTCTGCACACCACCATCTCAATACCCCTCAATTGTTCCCTCTGGCACCCCAGCTTTGGTAGTGCATCAACCAGGTTTCAATCATTTGAGTGACCACAAACACCCTTCCTATGTGCCTTCCATTTACATTCAGTCAGTAACCCAGCTGCTTCGTTCGCTGTTCAATCTCAAGTGACAGTTGGATGCACATCGCAGGGGTATACAGGCATTTACCGTACTGTACAGCCCCTCTCAGTACAGCCAGACTACACTTCTTAAAATCATGAAACATGTTTTGCCCAACAGTAAGGCCAGGCCTTTCCTCTGTAGTTCATAGCCAACCTAAGGAGGAAAAAATCAACTGAAGAGCATGCCAAAATTCTCTACAGACACTGCCAATCCTCACACTTCTGCCTATTTGCATGCCGAGGTTATTCACTATGACCCACCAAACCAATTGCCAACAGTAGCCTCTCCCTGCCTCATTCGTATGCTCCGATGCCACCTTTATTTAGCAAGTGTTAGTGCTCTCGGATTTTGTAGCGCGATTCGCTATAGCCTCTGTTTTCAACAGAAATGTCCTAAAGGTACCTATACCAATCTGCCGGGTGGGGAGGAAGGGGGCTGATGCTGCTGGCAGTAACATTTTGGGCCACCCCACCTGCAAAAATACAGCCACATGCTCCTTGTTTTACCTTTCAATACCATAACTGCAGCAGAATCGTATGGTGACCCCTGTTGGTAATAGAAACTGTCAAACAGCTTCTTGCCTCCCCCCCCCCCCCCGTTGCCCCTAACCATTTGGGGTACACCCCATGAGGGAGGATCAGAGCAATAAAAACTAATGGTAGCCCCCCAAAAAGTACCTGGAAGCCATGCCATTCTGTGCACCTCATCGCCTTCACGTTGCGCCCAAGCACCTTTTAATACTGAACCCCCCATTTTTGACTGCCCCCTCCCAACAGAAATCAGAGAGTATAGGGGGGTGCAGTAAAAAAGTATTTGCACTTCCCCACAATAAGTCAGGATCCTACTCCACCTATTCCTCTGCTCGCTGACCCCACCCATATACCCCTCTTCTCTGACCCCACCCACTCTGACTAGGCTCCTCCTATACCCCTCCTCTCTGACCCAGCTCCTCCTATACCCCTCCTCTCTGACCCCACCCACTCTGACTAGGCTCCTCCTGAACCCCTCCTCTCTGACCCCACCCACTCTGACTAGGCTCCTCCTATGCCCCTCCTCTCTCACCGAGCTCCTCCACTCTGACCCCACCCACTCTGACTAGGCTCCTCCTATACCCCTCCTCTCCGACCCAGCTCCTCCTATACCCCTCCTCTCTCACCCAGCTCCTGCTCTCTGACCCCACCCACTCTGACTAGGCTCCTCCTATACCCCTCCTCTCTCACCCCCCCCACTCCACCCACTACTTACCAACCAATCTGCAATCCCTCATTCACTAGGCATGATTCCACTCTTACACAACACACAGACACATTTTACTTACCAATTGGCCATTTAGGCCCACCTCCAACTTACCTCTGCTCTGCCACCATCAGTCACCTGGTGCCGAACCCGGGATTTGAACCCTGGTTGCCTGGATGGAAGGCAGGCACTTACCCACTGGACCACACTGGTTTCCATGTAAGTAGCCTATCAAATTGTCCTTATGTCATGGTCATCCTTTTCATGTGCAAAGGATGCCGCAGGGAAGGACACCAAGGCCTGTATGTTGCTTATAGTTACTACTGCAATCCTCTAGACCACCAAGGAGCTATAGCTCAAAGGTAAGTCTTGTACCTTTGGTGGGGACAGCCCTCACAGGCCAGGGTTCGAATCCTGCCAATGCAGTAGAAGTATCCCAAGGTGGAAATTTTCAAAAAGTGAATAGTTTTTTTTTTGCAAATTTTTTTTTTACTTGGTAACAGAGGAGAAAAGTGGACCCTCTTTTTGGCATGTGTGTCCCGAAATTTCAAATGTTTTCCCTCATGACCTTCTACCAACCGCCCTATCTCTCAAGTAGGTGCAATAGGGACAAGGCCTTATCTTCCTTTATCAATGTCTTTATTTTTTGTCCTTTAAGTTTGGTGAATTGCAGAGTGCAATTGTGGTATTGGGGGTTATAACTGAGCACAAGAATAAGAGGAAGGGGCTACACTTGTTGTAAAATAGGTTGGATGATGGTGATTTTTCATTTTGGTGTGAGCCACTTGCTCAAATCAGGGGTTTTGTGCCAGTGAGCTTGGATAGAAATAAAGGTCAAGTATGAGCTCTGGCTAATGAAATGATGGGTCAAGTTTGAGGCAAGCTAGAGTCCATTTATTAGGTGCAATAAGAAGCTAGAAAGATTGTTTCCTTTAAGATACAGACAAGGGCAGAGTCAAGAATTTGCTCTAGTAGGTCTGCATCATGCTTGCTGCAGGATGTGAAGGAATGGACCTCCACAGCAGTGCGCTGTGCCGGGCTGTGCCGGGCTGTGCCTGGCTGTGCCGAGTGTGCCGGGCTGGGCTGCGCTGGGCTGGGCTGGGCTGGGCTGGGCTGGGCTGGGCTGGGCTGGGCTGGGCCTGCCCTGGCACTGTGAATTTAATCACCCACCTCCTTCCTTTGAGGAACGCTCACGAACGCCCACGAACGCCCTTGTTCTGTATACAGGCTGACAGCAGGCAATTTAGGACCCTGCTAAATGAGGGTGATGTCCCTATGTGCTTCCTTCGAGTGGCAAAATCCTTCGTCTAAGGCAGGTGGGCTTTTTAAAAATGTGGTTGAAGACCATATGTTGGAGGCGGTATCACGGCACAAGCCGCCGACCGTCTCAGAAGAAAGTGTGCATGGGAGGATATTATTTGCATAGGACAGCCCTCTTCTCAGTCCCATTCTTATGCTGCAGTTGCCATGAAGTGTTACTAGAGGGCAGCAGTATGAACAAAAGAGCACACTGAGGCTTTTCCTCTGCTTGCTGACATGATTCTTGTTCATTGTGGTCTTGCAGGGCCTAAAGAGTGAAGGACTGCGTTGACTGAGGGGATGAGGAATGGCAGGCCTGTATTTGTGGTGAAGGGGGAATAATTAGAAGGTAAACAGCAATATGAAAACGTCAAAGCATATATGTTTGCTGAGTGATTGAGTCTATGTGTCGCGTGTCTCTTTGAAGGGAGATGTGAGAAAGGAACAGCAGCACCATAGACTTCAGATGGGAGAGAGCAAGCAAGGATGAATATTTCCCTCAAATCCAAATACTTACAGTACCTCAAAGATGACAAGTGCGATATGATGTTCTGCAATTGTAAGGATTTGCCATGTGTGGTACATAAATATGCATGGTTAGTGAGGTTTTTCCCAGAATGTGAGTATCGTTAGGCTGGCAAATGTCAGGCACTCCTTTGGGAGTATGAGGCCAAGAAAAAATTTGGGAAGTTTGCTACAGTCATCTGTAGGATCGAAAGACAGACACTGGGGAATCCTTACAGAGGGAGCCAGGCTGCACAAAATGTGGTAACAGTTGGACAGAAATCTTTAGCAGGGACTTTTCTCTACCCCCAATGTGGGACCAGGACCGCAGTACCTCTGTGTCTCTGAAACATATGTTGACCTCTGCACACCACCATCTCAATACCCCTCAATTGTTCCCTCTGGCACCCCAGCTTTGGTAGTGCATCAACCAGGTTTCAATCATTTGAGTGACCACAAACACCCTTCCTATGTGCCTTCCATTTACATTCAGTCAGTAACCCAGCTGCTTCGTTCGCTGTTCAATCTCAAGTGACAGTTGGATGCACATCGCAGGGGTATACAGGCATTTACCGTACTGTACAGCCCCTCTCAGTACAGCCAGACTACACTTCTTAAAATCATGAAACATGTTTTGCCCAACAGTAAGGCCAGGCCTTTCCTCTGTAGTTCATAGCCAACCTAAGGAGGAAAAAATCAACTGAAGAGCATGCCAAAATTCTTGCCAATCCTCACACTTCTGCCTATTTGCATGCCGAGGTTATTCACTATGACCCACCAAACCAATTGCCAACAGTAGCCTCTCCCTGCCTCATTCGTATGCTCCGATGCCACCTTTATTTAGCAAGTGTTAGTGCTCTCGGATTTTGTAGCGCGATTCGCTATAGCCTCTGTTTTCAACAGAAATGTCCTAAAGGTACCTATACCAATCTGCCGGGTGGGGAGGAAGGGGGCTGATGCTGCTGGCAGTAACATTTTGGGCCACCCCACCTGCAAAAATACAGCCACATGCTCCTTGTTTTACCTTTCAATACCATAACTGCAGCAGAATCGTATGGTGACCCCTGTTGGTAATAGAAACTGTCAAACAGCTTCTTGCCTCCCCCCCCCCCCCCGTTGCCCCTAACCATTTGGGGTACACCCCATGAGGGAGGATCAGAGCAATAAAAACTAATGGTAGCCCCCCAAAAAGTACCTGGAAGCCATGCCATTCTGTGCACCTCATCGCCTTCACGTTGCGCCCAAGCACCTTTTAATACTGAACCCCCCATTTTTGACTGCCCCCTCCCAACAGAAATCAGAGAGTATAGGGGGGTGCAGTAAAAAAGTATTTGCACTTCCCCACAATAAGTCAGGATCCTACTCCACCTATTCCTCTGCTCGCTGACCCCACCCATATACCCCTCTTCTCTGACCCCACCCACTCTGACTAGGCTCCTCCTATACCCCTCCTCTCTGACCCAGCTCCTCCTATACCCCTCCTCTCTGACCCCACCCACTCTGACTAGGCTCCTCCTGAACCCCTCCTCTCTGACCCCACCCACTCTGACTAGGCTCCTCCTATGCCCCTCCTCTCTCACCCAGCTCCTCCACTCTGACCCCACCCACTCTGACTAGGCTCCTCCTATACCCCTCCTCTCCGACCCAGCTCCTCCTATACCCCTCCTCTCTCACCCAGCTCCTGCTCTCTGACCCCACCCACTCTGACTAGGCTCCTCCTATACCCCTCCTCTCTCACCCCCCCCACTCCACCCACTACTTACCAACCAATCTGCAATCCCTCATTCACTAGGCATGATTCCACTCTTACACAACACACAGACACATTTTACTTACCAATTGGCCATTTAGGCCCACCTCCAACTTACCTCTGCTCTGCCACCATCAGTCACCTGGTGCCGAACCCGGGATTTGAACCCTGGTTGCCTGGATGGAAGGCAGGCACTTACCCACTGGACCACACTGGTTTCCATGTAAGTAGCCTATCAAATTGTCCTTATGTCATGGTCATCCTTTTCATGTGCAAAGGATGCCGCAGGGAAGGACACCAAGGCCTGTATGTTGCTTATAGTTACTACTGCAATCCTCTAGACCACCAAGGAGCTATAGCTCAAAGGTAAGTCTTGTACCTTTGGTGGGGACAGCCCTCACAGGCCAGGGTTCGAATCCTGCCAATGCAGTAGAAGTATCCCAAGGTGGAAATTTTCAAAAAGTGAATAGTTTTTTTTTTGCAAATTTTTTTTTTACTTGGTAACAGAGGAGAAAAGTGGACCCTCTTTTTGGCATGTGTGTCCCGAAATTTCAAATGTTTTCCCTCATGACCTTCTACCAACCGCCCTATCTCTCAAGTAGGTGCAATAGGGACAAGGCCTTATCTTCCTTTATCAATGTCTTTATTTTTTGTCCTTTAAGTTTGGTGAATTGCAGAGTGCAATTGTGGTATTGGGGGTTATAACTGAGCACAAGAATAAGAGGAAGGGGCTACACTTGTTGTAAAATAGGTTGGATGATGGTGATTTTTCATTTTGGTGTGAGCCACTTGCTCAAATCAGGGGTTTTGTGCCAGTGAGCTTGGATAGAAATAAAGGTCAAGTATGAGCTCTGGCTAATGAAATGATGGGTCAAGTTTGAGGCAAGCTAGAGTCCATTTATTAGGTGCAATAAGAAGCTAGAAAGATTGTTTCCTTTAAGATACAGACAAGGGCAGAGTCAAGAATTTGCTCTAGTAGGTCTGCATCATGCTTGCTGCAGGATGTGAAGGAATGGACCTCCACAGCAGTGCGCTGTGCCGGGCTGTGCCGGGCTGTGCCTGGCTGTGCCGAGTGTGCCGGGCTGGGCTGCGCTGGGCTGGGCTGGGCTGGGCTGGGCTGGGCTGGGCTGGGCCTGCCCTGGCACTGTGAATTTAATCACCCACCTCCTTCCTTTGAGGAACGCTCACGAACGCCCACGAACGCCCTTGTTCTGTATACAGGCTGACAGCAGGCAATTTAGGACCCTGCTAAATGAGGGTGATGTCCCTATGTGCTTCCTTCGAGTGGCAAAATCCTTCGTCTAAGGCAGGTGGGCTTTTTAAAAATGTGGTTGAAGACCATATGTTGGAGGCGGTATCACGGCACAAGCCGCCGACCGTCTCAGAAGAAAGTGTGCATGGGAGGATATTATTTGCATAGGACAGCCCTCTTCTCAGTCCCATTCTTATGCTGCAGTTGCCATGAAGTGTTACTAGAGGGCAGCAGTATGAACAAAAGAGCACACTGAGGCTTTTCCTCTGCTTGCTGACATGATTCTTGTTCATTGTGGTCTTGCAGGGCCTAAAGAGTGAAGGACTGCGTTGACTGAGGGGATGAGGAATGGCAGGCCTGTATTTGTGGTGAAGGGGGAATAATTAGAAGGTAAACAGCAATATGAAAACGTCAAAGCATATATGTTTGCTGAGTGATTGAGTCTATGTGTCGCGTGTCTCTTTGAAGGGAGATGTGAGAAAGGAACAGCAGCACCATAGACTTCAGATGGGAGAGAGCAAGCAAGGATGAATATTTCCCTCAAATCCAAATACTTACAGTACCTCAAAGATGACAAGTGCGATATGATGTTCTGCAATTGTAAGGATTTGCCATGTGTGGTACATAAATATGCATGGTTAGTGAGGTTTTTCCCAGAATGTGAGTATCGTTAGGCTGGCAAATGTCAGGCACTCCTTTGGGAGTATGAGGCCAAGAAAAAATTTGGGAAGTTTGCTACAGTCATCTGTAGGATCGAAAGACAGACACTGGGGAATCCTTACAGAGGGAGCCAGGCTGCACAAAATGTGGTAACAGTTGGACAGAAATCTTTAGCAGGGACTTTTCTCTACCCCCAATGTGGGACCAGGACCGCAGTACCTCTGTGTCTCTGAAACATATGTTGACCTCTGCACACCACCATCTCAATACCCCTCAATTGTTCCCTCTGGCACCCCAGCTTTGGTAGTGCATCAACCAGGTTTCAATCATTTGAGTGACCACAAACACCCTTCCTATGTGCCTTCCATTTACATTCAGTCAGTAACCCAGCTGCTTCGTTCGCTGTTCAATCTCAAGTGACAGTTGGATGCACATCGCAGGGGTATACAGGCATTTACCGTACTGTACAGCCCCTCTCAGTACAGCCAGACTACACTTCTTAAAATCATGAAACATGTTTTGCCCAACAGTAAGGCCAGGCCTTTCCTCTGTAGTTCATAGCCAACCTAAGGAGGAAAAAATCAACTGAAGAGCATGCCAAAATTCTCTACAGACACTGCCAATCCTCACACTTCTGCCTATTTGCATGCCGAGGTTATTCACTATGACCCACCAAACCAATTGCCAACAGTAGCCTCTCCCTGCCTCATTCGTATGCTCCGATGCCACCTTTATTTAGCAAGTGTTAGTGCTCTCGGATTTTGTAGCGCGATTCGCTATAGCCTCTGTTTTCAACAGAAATGTCCTAAAGGTACCTATACCAATCTGCCGGGTGGGGAGGAAGGGGGCTGATGCTGCTGGCAGTAACATTTTGGGCCACCCCACCTGCAAAAATACAGCCACATGCTCCTTGTTTTACCTTTCAATACCATAACTGCAGCAGAATCGTATGGTGACCCCTGTTGGTAATAGAAACTGTCAAACAGCTTCTTGCCTCCCCCCCCCCCCCCGTTGCCCCTAACCATTTGGGGTACACCCCATGAGGGAGGATCAGAGCAATAAAAACTAATGGTAGCCCCCCAAAAAGTACCTGGAAGCCATGCCATTCTGTGCACCTCATCGCCTTCACGTTGCGCCCAAGCACCTTTTAATACTGAACCCCCCATTTTTGACTGCCCCCTCCCAACAGAAATCAGAGAGTATAGGGGGGTGCAGTAAAAAAGTATTTGCACTTCCCCACAATAAGTCAGGATCCTACTCCACCTATTCCTCTGCTCGCTGACCCCACCCATATACCCCTCTTCTCTGACCCCACCCACTCTGACTAGGCTCCTCCTATACCCCTCCTCTCTGACCCAGCTCCTCCTATACCCCTCCTCTCTGACCCCACCCACTCTGACTAGGCTCCTCCTGAACCCCTCCTCTCTGACCCCACCCACTCTGACTAGGCTCCTCCTATGCCCCTCCTCTCTCACCCAGCTCCTCCACTCTGACCCCACCCACTCTGACTAGGCTCCTCCTATACCCCTCCTCTCCGACCCAGCTCCTCCTATACCCCTCCTCTCTCACCCAGCTCCTGCTCTCTGACCCCACCCACTCTGACTAGGCTCCTCCTATACCCCTCCTCTCTCACCCCCCCCACTCCACCCACTACTTACCAACCAATCTGCAATCCCTCATTCACTAGGCATGATTCCACTCTTACACAACACACAGACACATTTTACTTACCAATTGGCCATTTAGGCCCACCTCCAACTTACCTCTGCTCTGCCACCATCAGTCACCTGGTGCCGAACCCGGGATTTGAACCCTGGTTGCCTGGATGGAAGGCAGGCACTTACCCACTGGACCACACTGGTTTCCATGTAAGTAGCCTATCAAATTGTCCTTATGTCATGGTCATCCTTTTCATGTGCAAAGGATGCCGCAGGGAAGGACACCAAGGCCTGTATGTTGCTTATAGTTACTACTGCAATCCTCTAGACCACCAAGGAGCTATAGCTCAAAGGTAAGTCTTGTACCTTTGGTGGGGACAGCCCTCACAGGCCAGGGTTCGAATCCTGCCAATGCAGTAGAAGTATCCCAAGGTGGAAATTTTCAAAAAGTGAATAGTTTTTTTTTTGCAAATTTTTTTTTTACTTGGTAACAGAGGAGAAAAGTGGACCCTCTTTTTGGCATGTGTGTCCCGAAATTTCAAATGTTTTCCCTCATGACCTTCTACCAACCGCCCTATCTCTCAAGTAGGTGCAATAGGGACAAGGCCTTATCTTCCTTTATCAATGTCTTTATTTTTTGTCCTTTAAGTTTGGTGAATTGCAGAGTGCAATTGTGGTATTGGGGGTTATAACTGAGCACAAGAATAAGAGGAAGGGGCTACACTTGTTGTAAAATAGGTTGGATGATGGTGATTTTTCATTTTGGTGTGAGCCACTTGCTCAAATCAGGGGTTTTGTGCCAGTGAGCTTGGATAGAAATAAAGGTCAAGTATGAGCTCTGGCTAATGAAATGATGGGTCAAGTTTGAGGCAAGCTAGAGTCCATTTATTAGGTGCAATAAGAAGCTAGAAAGATTGTTTCCTTTAAGATACAGACAAGGGCAGAGTCAAGAATTTGCTCTAGTAGGTCTGCATCATGCTTGCTGCAGGATGTGAAGGAATGGACCTCCACAGCAGTGCGCTGTGCCGGGCTGTGCCGGGCTGTGCCTGGCTGTGCCGAGTGTGCCGGGCTGGGCTGCGCTGGGCTGCGCTGGGCTGCGCTGGGCTGGGCTGGGCTGGGCTGGGCTGGGCCTGCCCTGGCACTGTGAATTTAATCACCCACCTCCTTCCTTTGAGGAACGCTCACGAACGCCCACGAACGCCCTTGTTCTGTATACAGGCTGACAGCAGGCAATTTAGGACCCTGCTAAATGAGGGTGATGTCCCTATGTGCTTCCTTCGAGTGGCAAAATCCTTCGTCTAAGGCAGGTGGGCTTTTTAAAAATGTGGTTGAAGACCATATGTTGGAGGCGGTATCACGGCACAAGCCGCCGACCGTCTCAGAAGAAAGTGTGCATGGGAGGATATTATTTGCATAGGACAGCCCTCTTCTCAGTCCCATTCTTATGCTGCAGTTGCCATGAAGTGTTACTAGAGGGCAGCAGTATGAACAAAAGAGCACACTGAGGCTTTTCCTCTGCTTGCTGACATGATTCTTGTTCATGGTGGTCTTGCAGGGCCTAAAGAGTGAAGGACTGCGTTGACTGAGGGGATGAGGAATGGCAGGCCTGTATTTGTGGTGAAGGGGGAATAATTAGAAGGTAAACAGCAATATGAAAACGTCAAAGCATATATGTTTGCTGAGTGATTGAGTCTATGTGTCGCGTGTCTCTTTGAAGGGAGATGTGAGAAAGGAACAGCAGCACCATAGACTTCAGATGGGAGAGAGCAAGCAAGGATGAATATTTCCCTCAAATCCAAATACTTACAGTACCTCAAAGATGACAAGTGCGATATGATGTTCTGCAATTGTAAGGATTTGCCATGTGTGGTACATAAATATGCATGGTTAGTGAGGTTTTTCCCAGAATGTGAGTATCGTTAGGCTGGCAAATGTCAGGCACTCCTTTGGGAGTATGAGGCCAAGAAAAAATTTGGGAAGTTTGCTACAGTCATCTGTAGGATCGAAAGACAGACACTGGGGAATCCTTACAGAGGGAGCCAGGCTGCACAAAATGTGGTAACAGTTGGACAGAAATCTTTAGCAGGGACTTTTCTCTACCCCCAATGTGGGACCAGGACCGCAGTACCTCTGTGTCTCTGAAACATATGTTGACCTCTGCACACCACCATCTCAATACCCCTCAATTGTTCCCTCTGGCACCCCAGCTTTGGTAGTGCATCAACCAGGTTTCAATCATTTGAGTGACCACAAACACCCTTCCTATGTGCCTTCCATTTACATTCAGTCAGTAACCCAGCTGCTTCGTTCGCTGTTCAATCTCAAGTGACAGTTGGATGCACATCGCAGGGGTATACAGGCATTTACCGTACTGTACAGCCCCTCTCAGTACAGCCAGACTACACTTCTTAAAATCATGAAACATGTTTTGCCCAACAGTAAGGCCAGGCCTTTCCTCTGTAGTTCATAGCCAACCTAAGGAGGAAAAAATCAACTGAAGAGCATGCCAAAATTCTCTACAGACACTGCCAATCCTCACACTTCTGCCTATTTGCATGCCGAGGTTATTCACTATGACCCACCAAACCAATTGCCAACAGTAGCCTCTCCCTGCCTCATTCGTATGCTCCGATGCCACCTTTATTTAGCAAGTGTTAGTGCTCTCGGATTTTGTAGCGCGATTCGCTATAGCCTCTGTTTTCAACAGAAATGTCCTAAAGGTACCTATACCAATCTGCCGGGTGGGGAGGAAGGGGGCTGATGCTGCTGGCAGTAACATTTTGGGCCACCCCACCTGCAAAAATACAGCCACATGCTCCTTGTTTTACCTTTCAATACCATAACTGCAGCAGAATCGTATGGTGACCCCTGTTGGTAATAGAAACTGTCAAACAGCTTCTTGCCTCCCCCCCCCCCCCCGTTGCCCCTAACCATTTGGGGTACACCCCATGAGGGAGGATCAGAGCAATAAAAACTAATGGTAGCCCCCCAAAAAGTACCTGGAAGCCATGCCATTCTGTGCACCTCATCGCCTTCACGTTGCGCCCAAGCACCTTTTAATACTGAACCCCCCATTTTTGACTGCCCCCTCCCAACAGAAATCAGAGAGTATAGGGGGGTGCAGTAAAAAAGTATTTGCACTTCCCCACAATAAGTCAGGATCCTACTCCACCTATTCCTCTGCTCGCTGACCCCACCCATATACCCCTCTTCTCTGACCCCACCCACTCTGACTAGGCTCCTCCTATACCCCTCCTCTCTGACCCCACCCACTCTGACTAGGCTCCTCCTATGCCCCTCCTCTCTCACCCAGCTCCTCCACTCTGACCCCACCCACTCTGACTAGGCTCCTCCTATACCCCTCCTCTCCGACCCAGCTCCTCCTATACCCCTCCTCTCTCACCCAGCTCCTGCTCTCTGACCCCACCCACTCTGACTAGGCTCCTCCTATACCCCTCCTCTCTCACCCCCCCCACTCCACCCACTACTTACCAACCAATCTGCAATCCCTCATTCACTAGGCATGATTCCACTCTTACACAACACACAGACACATTTTACTTACCAATTGGCCATTTAGGCCCACCTCCAACTTACCTCTGCTCTGCCACCATCAGTCACCTGGTGCCGAACCCGGGATTTGAACCCTGGTTGCCTGGATGGAAGGCAGGCACTTACCCACTGGACCACACTGGTTTCCATGTAAGTAGCCTATCAAATTGTCCTTATGTCATGGTCATCCTTTTCATGTGCAAAGGATGCCGCAGGGAAGGACACCAAGGCCTGTATGTTGCTTATAGTTACTACTGCAATCCTCTAGACCACCAAGGAGCTATAGCTCAAAGGTAAGTCTTGTACCTTTGGTGGGGACAGCCCTCACAGGCCAGGGTTCGAATCCTGCCAATGCAGTAGAAGTATCCCAAGGTGGAAATTTTCAAAAAGTGAATAGTTTTTTTTTTGCAAATTTTTTTTTTACTTGGTAACAGAGGAGAAAAGTGGACCCTCTTTTTGGCATGTGTGTCCCGAAATTTCAAATGTTTTCCCTCATGACCTTCTACCAACCGCCCTATCTCTCAAGTAGGTGCAATAGGGACAAGGCCTTATCTTCCTTTATCAATGTCTTTATTTTTTGTCCTTTAAGTTTGGTGAATTGCAGAGTGCAATTGTGGTATTGGGGGTTATAACTGAGCACAAGAATAAGAGGAAGGGGCTACACTTGTTGTAAAATAGGTTGGATGATGGTGATTTTTCATTTTGGTGTGAGCCACTTGCTCAAATCAGGGGTTTTGTGCCAGTGAGCTTGGATAGAAATAAAGGTCAAGTATGAGCTCTGGCTAATGAAATGATGGGTCAAGTTTGAGGCAAGCTAGAGTCCATTTATTAGGTGCAATAAGAAGCTAGAAAGATTGTTTCCTTTAAGATACAGACAAGGGCAGAGTCAAGAATTTGCTCTAGTAGGTCTGCATCATGCTTGCTGCAGGATGTGAAGGAATGGACCTCCACAGCAGTGCGCTGTGCCGGGCTGTGCCGGGCTGTGCCTGGCTGTGCCGAGTGTGCCGGGCTGGGCTGCGCTGGGCTGGGCTGGGCTGGGCTGGGCTGGGCTGGGCTGGGCTGGGCTGGGCTGGGCCTGCCCTGGCACTGTGAATTTAATCACCCACCTCCTTCCTTTGAGGAACGCTCACGAACGCCCACGAACGCCCTTGTTCTGTATACAGGCTGACAGCAGGCAATTTAGGACCCTGCTAAATGAGGGTGATGTCCCTATGTGCTTCCTTCGAGTGGCAAAATCCTTCGTCTAAGGCAGGTGGGCTTTTTAAAAATGTGGTTGAAGACCATATGTTGGAGGCGGTATCACGGCACAAGCCGCCGACCGTCTCAGAAGAAAGTGTGCATGGGAGGATATTATTTGCATAGGACAGCCCTCTTCTCAGTCCCATTCTTATGCTGCAGTTGCCATGAAGTGTTACTAGAGGGCAGCAGTATGAACAAAAGAGCACACTGAGGCTTTTCCTCTGCTTGCTGACATGATTCTTGTTCATGGTGGTCTTGCAGGGCCTAAAGAGTGAAGGACTGCGTTGACTGAGGGGATGAGGAATGGCAGGCCTGTATTTGTGGTGAAGGGGGAATAATTAGAAGGTAAACAGCAATATGAAAACGTCAAAGCATATATGTTTGCTGAGTGATTGAGTCTATGTGTCGCGTGTCTCTTTGAAGGGAGATGTGAGAAAGGAACAGCAGCACCATAGACTTCAGATGGGAGAGAGCAAGCAAGGATGAATATTTCCCTCAAATCCAAATACTTACAGTACCTCAAAGATGACAAGTGCGATATGATGTTCTGCAATTGTAAGGATTTGCCATGTGTGGTACATAAATATGCATGGTTAGTGAGGTTTTTCCCAGAATGTGAGTATCGTTAGGCTGGCAAATGTCAGGCACTCCTTTGGGAGTATGAGGCCAAGAAAAAATTTGGGAAGTTTGCTACAGTCATCTGTAGGATCGAAAGACAGACACTGGGGAATCCTTACAGAGGGAGCCAGGCTGCACAAAATGTGGTAACAGTTGGACAGAAATCTTTAGCAGGGACTTTTCTCTACCCCCAATGTGGGACCAGGACCGCAGTACCTCTGTGTCTCTGAAACATATGTTGACCTCTGCACACCACCATCTCAATACCCCTCAATTGTTCCCTCTGGCACCCCAGCTTTGGTAGTGCATCAACCAGGTTTCAATCATTTGAGTGACCACAAACACCCTTCCTATGTGCCTTCCATTTACATTCAGTCAGTAACCCAGCTGCTTCGTTCGCTGTTCAATCTCAAGTGACAGTTGGATGCACATCGCAGGGGTATACAGGCATTTACCGTACTGTACAGCCCCTCTCAGTACAGCCAGACTACACTTCTTAAAATCATGAAACATGTTTTGCCCAACAGTAAGGCCAGGCCTTTCCTCTGTAGTTCATAGCCAACCTAAGGAGGAAAAAATCAACTGAAGAGCATGCCAAAATTCTCTACAGACACTGCCAATCCTCACACTTCTGCCTATTTGCATGCCGAGGTTATTCACTATGACCCACCAAACCAATTGCCAACAGTAGCCTCTCCCTGCCTCATTCGTATGCTCCGATGCCACCTTTATTTAGCAAGTGTTAGTGCTCTCGGATTTTGTAGCGCGATTCGCTATAGCCTCTGTTTTCAACAGAAATGTCCTAAAGGTACCTATACCAATCTGCCGGGTGGGGAGGAAGGGGGCTGATGCTGCTGGCAGTAACATTTTGGGCCACCCCACCTGCAAAAATACAGCCACATGCTCCTTGTTTTACCTTTCAATACCATAACTGCAGCAGAATCGTATGGTGACCCCTGTTGGTAATAGAAACTGTCAAACAGCTTCTTGCCTCCCCCCCCCCCCCCGTTGCCCCTAACCATTTGGGGTACACCCCATGAGGGAGGATCAGAGCAATAAAAACTAATGGTAGCCCCCCAAAAAGTACCTGGAAGCCATGCCATTCTGTGCACCTCATCGCCTTCACGTTGCGCCCAAGCACCTTTTAATACTGAACCCCCCATTTTTGACTGCCCCCTCCCAACAGAAATCAGAGAGTATAGGGGGGTGCAGTAAAAAAGTATTTGCACTTCCCCACAATAAGTCAGGATCCTACTCCACCTATTCCTCTGCTCGCTGACCCCACCCATATACCCCTCTTCTCTGACCCCACCCACTCTGACTAGGCTCCTCCTATACCCCTCCTCTCTGACCCAGCTCCTCCTATACCCCTCCTCTCTGACCCCACCCACTCTGACTAGGCTCCTCCTGAACCCCTCCTCTCTGACCCCACCCACTCTGACTAGGCTCCTCCTATGCCCCTCCTCTCTCACCCAGCTCCTCCACTCTGACCCCACCCACTCTGACTAGGCTCCTCCTATACCCCTCCTCTCCGACCCAGCTCCTCCTATACCCCTCCTCTCTCACCCAGCTCCTGCTCTCTGACCCCACCCACTCTGACTAGGCTCCTCCTATACCCCTCCTCTCTCACCCCCCCCACTCCACCCACTACTTACCAACCAATCTGCAACCCACCTCCAACTTACCTCTGCTCTGCCACCATCAGTCACCTGGTGCCGAACCCGGGATTTGAACCCTGGTTGCCTGGATGGAAGGCAGGCACTTACCCACTGGACCACACTGGTTTCCATGTAAGTAGCCTATCAAATTGTCCTTATGTCATGGTCATCCTTTTCATGTGCAAAGGATGCCGCAGGGAAGGACACCAAGGCCTGTATGTTGCTTATAGTTACTACTGCAATCCTCTAGACCACCAAGGAGCTATAGCTCAAAGGTAAGTCTTGTACCTTTGGTGGGGACAGCCCTCACAGGCCAGGGTTCGAATCCTGCCAATGCAGTAGAAGTATCCCAAGGTGGAAATTTTCAAAAAGTGAATAGTTTTTTTTTTGCAAATTTTTTTTTTACTTGGTAACAGAGGAGAAAAGTGGACCCTCTTTTTGGCATGTGTGTCCCGAAATTTCAAATGTTTTCCCTCATGACCTTCTACCAACCGCCCTATCTCTCAAGTAGGTGCAATAGGGACAAGGCCTTATCTTCCTTTATCAATGTCTTTATTTTTTGTCCTTTAAGTTTGGTGAATTGCAGAGTGCAATTGTGGTATTGGGGGTTATAACTGAGCACAAGAATAAGAGGAAGGGGCTACACTTGTTGTAAAATAGGTTGGATGATGGTGATTTTTCATTTTGGTGTGAGCCACTTGCTCAAATCAGGGGTTTTGTGCCAGTGAGCTTGGATAGAAATAAAGGTCAAGTATGAGCTCTGGCTAATGAAATGATGGGTCAAGTTTGAGGCAAGCTAGAGTCCATTTATTAGGTGCAATAAGAAGCTAGAAAGATTGTTTCCTTTAAGATACAGACAAGGGCAGAGTCAAGAATTTGCTCTAGTAGGTCTGCATCATGCTTGCTGCAGGATGTGAAGGAATGGACCTCCACAGCAGTGCGCTGTGCCGGGCTGTGCCGGGCTGTGCCGGGCTGTGCCGGGCTGTGCCTGGCTGTGCCGGGCTGGGCTGCGCTGGGCTGCGCTGGGCTGCGCTGGGCTGGGCTGGGCTGGGCCTGCCCTGGCACTGTGAATTTAATCACCCACCTCCTTCCTTTGAGGAACGCTCACGAACGCCCACGAACGCCCTTGTTCTGTATACAGGCTGACAGCAGGCAATTTAGGACCCTGCTAAATGAGGGTGATGTCCCTATGTGCTTCCTTCGAGTGGCAAAATCCTTCGTCTAAGGCAGGTGGGCTTTTTAAAAATGTGGTTGAAGACCATATGTTGGAGGCGGTATCACGGCACAAGCCGCCGACCGTCTCAGAAGAAAGTGTGCATGGGAGGATATTATTTGCATAGGACAGCCCTCTTCTCAGTCCCATTCTTATGCTGCAGTTGCCATGAAGTGTTACTAGAGGGCAGCAGTATGAACAAAAGAGCACACTGAGGCTTTTCCTCTGCTTGCTGACATGATTCTTGTTCATGGTGGTCTTGCAGGGCCTAAAGAGTGAAGGACTGCGTTGACTGAGGGGATGAGGAATGGCAGGCCTGTATTTGTGGTGAAGGGGGAATAATTAGAAGGTAAACAGCAATATGAAAACGTCAAAGCATATATGTTTGCTGAGTGATTGAGTCTATGTGTCGCGTGTCTCTTTGAAGGGAGATGTGAGAAAGGAACAGCAGCACCATAGACTTCAGATGGGAGAGAGCAAGCAAGGATGAATATTTCCCTCAAATCCAAATACTTACAGTACCTCAAAGATGACAAGTGCGATATGATGTTCTGCAATTGTAAGGATTTGCCATGTGTGGTACATAAATATGCATGGTTAGTGAGGTTTTTCCCAGAATGTGAGTATCGTTAGGCTGGCAAATCTCAGGCACTCCTTTGGGAGTATGAGGCCAAGAAAAAATTTGGGAAGTTTGCTACAGTCATCTGTAGGATCGAAAGACAGACACTGGGGAATCCTTACAGAGGGAGCCAGGCTGCACAAAATGTGGTAACAGTTGGACAGAAATCTTTAGCAGGGACTTTTCTCTACCCCCAATGTGGGACCAGGACCGCAGTACCTCTGTGTCTCTGAAACATATGTTGACCTCTGCACACCACCATCTCAATACCCCTCAATTGTTCCCTCTGGCACCCCAGCTTTGGTAGTGCATCAACCAGGTTTCAATCATTTGAGTGACCACAAACACCCTTCCTATGTGCCTTCCATTTACATTCAGTCAGTAACCCAGCTGCTTCGTTCGCTGTTCAATCTCAAGTGACAGTTGGATGCACATCGCAGGGGTATACAGGCATTTACCGTACTGTACAGCCCCTCTCAGTACAGCCAGACTACACTTCTTAAAATCATGAAACATGTTTTGCCCAACAGTAAGGCCAGGCCTTTCCTCTGTAGTTCATAGCCAACCTAAGGAGGAAAAAATCAACTGAAGAGCATGCCAAAATTCTCTACAGACACTGCCAATCCTCACACTTCTGCCTATTTGCATGCCGAGGTTATTCACTATGACCCACCAAACCAATTGCCAACAGTAGCCTCTCCCTGCCTCATTCGTATGCTCCGATGCCACCTTTATTTAGCAAGTGTTAGTGCTCTCGGATTTTGTAGCGCGATTCGCTATAGCCTCTGTTTTCAACAGAAATGTCCTAAAGGTACCTATACCAATCTGCCGGGTGGGGAGGAAGGGGGCTGATGCTGCTGGCAGTAACATTTTGGGCCACCCCACCTGCAAAAATACAGCCACATGCTCCTTGTTTTACCTTTCAATACCATAACTGCAGCAGAATCGTATGGTGACCCCTGTTGGTAATAGAAACTGTCAAACAGCTTCTTGCCTCCCCCCCCCCCCCCGTTGCCCCTAACCATTTGGGGTACACCCCATGAGGGAGGATCAGAGCAATAAAAACTAATGGTAGCCCCCCAAAAAGTACCTGGAAGCCATGCCATTCTGTGCACCTCATCGCCTTCACGTTGCGCCCAAGCACCTTTTAATACTGAACCCCCCATTTTTGACTGCCCCCTCCCAACAGAAATCAGAGAGTATAGGGGGGTGCAGTAAAAAAGTATTTGCACTTCCCCACAATAAGTCAGGATCCTACTCCACCTATTCCTCTGCTCGCTGACCCCACCCATATACCCCTCTTCTCTGACCCCACCCACTCTGACTAGGCTCCTCCTATACCCCTCCTCTCTGACCCCACCCACTCTGACTAGGCTCCTCCTATGCCCCTCCTCTCTCACCCAGCTCCTCCACTCTGACCCCACCCACTCTGACTAGGCTCCTCCTATACCCCTCCTCTCCGACCCAGCTCCTCCTATACCCCTCCTCTCTCACCCAGCTCCTGCTCTCTGACCCCACCCACTCTGACTAGGCTCCTCCTATACCCCTCCTCTCTCACCCCCCCCACTCCACCCACTACTTACCAACCAATCTGCAATCCCTCATTCACTAGGCATGATTCCACTCTTACACAACACACAGACACATTTTACTTACCAATTGGCCATTTAGGCCCACCTCCAACTTACCTCTGCTCTGCCACCATCAGTCACCTGGTGCCGAACCCGGGATTTGAACCCTGGTTGCCTGGATGGAAGGCAGGCACTTACCCACTGGACCACACTGGTTTCCATGTAAGTAGCCTATCAAATTGTCCTTATGTCATGGTCATCCTTTTCATGTGCAAAGGATGCCGCAGGGAAGGACACCAAGGCCTGTATGTTGCTTATAGTTACTACTGCAATCCTCTAGACCACCAAGGAGCTATAGCTCAAAGGTAAGTCTTGTACCTTTGGTGGGGACAGCCCTCACAGGCCAGGGTTCGAATCCTGCCAATGCAGTAGAAGTATCCCAAGGTGGAAATTTTCAAAAAGTGAATAGTTTTTTTTTTGCAAATTTTTTTTTTACTTGGTAACAGAGGAGAAAAGTGGACCCTCTTTTTGGCATGTGTGTCCCGAAATTTCAAATGTTTTCCCTCATGACCTTCTACCAACCGCCCTATCTCTCAAGTAGGTGCAATAGGGACAAGGCCTTATCTTCCTTTATCAATGTCTTTATTTTTTGTCCTTTAAGTTTGGTGAATTGCAGAGTGCAATTGTGGTATTGGGGGTTATAACTGAGCACAAGAATAAGAGGAAGGGGCTACACTTGTTGTAAAATAGGTTGGATGATGGTGATTTTTCATTTTGGTGTGAGCCACTTGCTCAAATCAGGGGTTTTGTGCCAGTGAGCTTGGATAGAAATAAAGGTCAAGTATGAGCTCTGGCTAATGAAATGATGGGTCAAGTTTGAGGCAAGCTAGAGTCCATTTATTAGGTGCAATAAGAAGCTAGAAAGATTGTTTCCTTTAAGATACAGACAAGGGCAGAGTCAAGAATTTGCTCTAGTAGGTCTGCATCATGCTTGCTGCAGGATGTGAAGGAATGGACCTCCACAGCAGTGCGCTGTGCCGGGCTGTGCCGGGCTGTGCCTGGCTGTGCCGAGTGTGCCGGGCTGGGCTGCGCTGGGCTGGGCTGGGCTGGGCTGGGCTGGGCTGGGCTGGGCTGGGCTGGGCTGGGCCTGCCCTGGCACTGTGAATTTAATCACCCACCTCCTTCCTTTGAGGAACGCTCACGAACGCCCACGAACGCCCTTGTTCTGTATACAGGCTGACAGCAGGCAATTTAGGACCCTGCTAAATGAGGGTGATGTCCCTATGTGCTTCCTTCGAGTGGCAAAATCCTTCGTCTAAGGCAGGTGGGCTTTTTAAAAATGTGGTTGAAGACCATATGTTGGAGGCGGTATCACGGCACAAGCCGCCGACCGTCTCAGAAGAAAGTGTGCATGGGAGGATATTATTTGCATAGGACAGCCCTCTTCTCAGTCCCATTCTTATGCTGCAGTTGCCATGAAGTGTTACTAGAGGGCAGCAGTATGAACAAAAGAGCACACTGAGGCTTTTCCTCTGCTTGCTGACATGATTCTTGTTCATGGTGGTCTTGCAGGGCCTAAAGAGTGAAGGACTGCGTTGACTGAGGGGATGAGGAATGGCAGGCCTGTATTTGTGGTGAAGGGGGAATAATTAGAAGGTAAACAGCAATATGAAAACGTCAAAGCATATATGTTTGCTGAGTGATTGAGTCTATGTGTCGCGTGTCTCTTTGAAGGGAGATGTGAGAAAGGAACAGCAGCACCATAGACTTCAGATGGGAGAGAGCAAGCAAGGATGAATATTTCCCTCAAATCCAAATACTTACAGTACCTCAAAGATGACAAGTGCGATATGATGTTCTGCAATTGTAAGGATTTGCCATGTGTGGTACATAAATATGCATGGTTAGTGAGGTTTTTCCCAGAATGTGAGTATCGTTAGGCTGGCAAATGTCAGGCACTCCTTTGGGAGTATGAGGCCAAGAAAAAATTTGGGAAGTTTGCTACAGTCATCTGTAGGATCGAAAGACAGACACTGGGGAATCCTTACAGAGGGAGCCAGGCTGCACAAAATGTGGTAACAGTTGGACAGAAATCTTTAGCAGGGACTTTTCTCTACCCCCAATGTGGGACCAGGACCGCAGTACCTCTGTGTCTCTGAAACATATGTTGACCTCTGCACACCACCATCTCAATACCCCTCAATTGTTCCCTCTGGCACCCCAGCTTTGGTAGTGCATCAACCAGGTTTCAATCATTTGAGTGACCACAAACACCCTTCCTATGTGCCTTCCATTTACATTCAGTCAGTAACCCAGCTGCTTCGTTCGCTGTTCAATCTCAAGTGACAGTTGGATGCACATCGCAGGGGTATACAGGCATTTACCGTACTGTACAGCCCCTCTCAGTACAGCCAGACTACACTTCTTAAAATCATGAAACATGTTTTGCCCAACAGTAAGGCCAGGCCTTTCCTCTGTAGTTCATAGCCAACCTAAGGAGGAAAAAATCAACTGAAGAGCATGCCAAAATTCTCTACAGACACTGCCAATCCTCACACTTCTGCCTATTTGCATGCCGAGGTTATTCACTATGACCCACCAAACCAATTGCCAACAGTAGCCTCTCCCTGCCTCATTCGTATGCTCCGATGCCACCTTTATTTAGCAAGTGTTAGTGCTCTCGGATTTTGTAGCGCGATTCGCTATAGCCTCTGTTTTCAACAGAAATGTCCTAAAGGTACCTATACCAATCTGCCGGGTGGGGAGGAAGGGGGCTGATGCTGCTGGCAGTAACATTTTGGGCCACCCCACCTGCAAAAATACAGCCACATGCTCCTTGTTTTACCTTTCAATACCATAACTGCAGCAGAATCGTATGGTGACCCCTGTTGGTAATAGAAACTGTCAAACAGCTTCTTGCCTCCCCCCCCCCCCCCGTTGCCCCTAACCATTTGGGGTACACCCCATGAGGGAGGATCAGAGCAATAAAAACTAATGGTAGCCCCCCAAAAAGTACCTGGAAGCCATGCCATTCTGTGCACCTCATCGCCTTCACGTTGCGCCCAAGCACCTTTTAATACTGAACCCCCCATTTTTGACTGCCCCCTCCCAACAGAAATCAGAGAGTATAGGGGGGTGCAGTAAAAAAGTATTTGCACTTCCCCACAATAAGTCAGGATCCTACTCCACCTATTCCTCTGCTCGCTGACCCCACCCATATACCCCTCTTCTCTGACCCCACCCACTCTGACTAGGCTCCTCCTATACCCCTCCTCTCTGACCCCACCCACTCTGACTAGGCTCCTCCTATGCCCCTCCTCTCTCACCCAGCTCCTCCACTCTGACCCCACCCACTCTGACTAGGCTCCTCCTATACCCCTCCTCTCCGACCCAGCTCCTCCTATACCCCTCCTCTCTCACCCAGCTCCTGCTCTCTGACCCCACCCACTCTGACTAGGCTCCTCCTATACCCCTCCTCTCTCACCCCCCCCACTCCACCCACTACTTACCAACCAATCTGCAATCCCTCATTCACTAGGCATGATTCCACTCTTACACAACACACAGACACATTTTACTTACCAATTGGCCATTTAGGCCCACCTCCAACTTACCTCTGCTCTGCCACCATCAGTCACCTGGTGCCGAACCCGGGATTTGAACCCTGGTTGCCTGGATGGAAGGCAGGCACTTACCCACTGGACCACACTGGTTTCCATGTAAGTAGCCTATCAAATTGTCCTTATGTCATGGTCATCCTTTTCATGTGCAAAGGATGCCGCAGGGAAGGACACCAAGGCCTGTATGTTGCTTATAGTTACTACTGCAATCCTCTAGACCACCAAGGAGCTATAGCTCAAAGGTAAGTCTTGTACCTTTGGTGGGGACAGCCCTCACAGGCCAGGGTTCGAATCCTGCCAATGCAGTAGAAGTATCCCAAGGTGGAAATTTTCAAAAAGTGAATAGTTTTTTTTTTGCAAATTTTTTTTTTACTTGGTAACAGAGGAGAAAAGTGGACCCTCTTTTTGGCATGTGTGTCCCGAAATTTCAAATGTTTTCCCTCATGACCTTCTACCAACCGCCCTATCTCTCAAGTAGGTGCAATAGGGACAAGGCCTTATCTTCCTTTATCAATGTCTTTATTTTTTGTCCTTTAAGTTTGGTGAATTGCAGAGTGCAATTGTGGTATTGGGGGTTATAACTGAGCACAAGAATAAGAGGAAGGGGCTACACTTGTTGTAAAATAGGTTGGATGATGGTGATTTTTCATTTTGGTGTGAGCCACTTGCTCAAATCAGGGGTTTTGTGCCAGTGAGCTTGGATAGAAATAAAGGTCAAGTATGAGCTCTGGCTAATGAAATGATGGGTCAAGTTTGAGGCAAGCTAGAGTCCATTTATTAGGTGCAATAAGAAGCTAGAAAGATTGTTTCCTTTAAGATACAGACAAGGGCAGAGTCAAGAATTTGCTCTAGTAGGTCTGCATCATGCTTGCTGCAGGATGTGAAGGAATGGACCTCCACAGCAGTGCGCTGTGCCGGGCTGTGCCGGGCTGTGCCTGGCTGTGCCGAGTGTGCCGGGCTGGGCTGCGCTGGCTGGGCTGGGCTGGGCTGGGCTGGGCTGGGCTGGGCTGGGCTGGGCTGGGCTGGGCCTGCCCTGGCACTGTGAATTTAATCACCCACCTCCTTCCTTTGAGGAACGCTCACGAACGCCCACGAACGCCCTTGTTCTGTATACAGGCTGACAGCAGGCAATTTAGGACCCTGCTAAATGAGGGTGATGTCCCTATGTGCTTCCTTCGAGTGGCAAAATCCTTCGTCTAAGGCAGGTGGGCTTTTTAAAAATGTGGTTGAAGACCATATGTTGGAGGCGGTATCACGGCACAAGCCGCCGACCGTCTCAGAAGAAAGTGTGCATGGGAGGATATTATTTGCATAGGACAGCCCTCTTCTCAGTCCCATTCTTATGCTGCAGTTGCCATGAAGTGTTACTAGAGGGCAGCAGTATGAACAAAAGAGCACACTGAGGCTTTTCCTCTGCTTGCTGACATGATTCTTGTTCATGGTGGTCTTGCAGGGCCTAAAGAGTGAAGGACTGCGTTGACTGAGGGGATGAGGAATGGCAGGCCTGTATTTGTGGTGAAGGGGGAATAATTAGAAGGTAAACAGCAATATGAAAACGTCAAAGCATATATGTTTGCTGAGTGATTGAGTCTATGTGTCGCGTGTCTCTTTGAAGGGAGATGTGAGAAAGGAACAGCAGCACCATAGACTTCAGATGGGAGAGAGCAAGCAAGGATGAATATTTCCCTCAAATCCAAATACTTACAGTACCTCAAAGATGACAAGTGCGATATGATGTTCTGCAATTGTAAGGATTTGCCATGTGTGGTACATAAATATGCATGGTTAGTGAGGTTTTTCCCAGAATGTGAGTATCGTTAGGCTGGCAAATCTCAGGCACTCCTTTGGGAGTATGAGGCCAAGAAAAAATTTGGGAAGTTTGCTACAGTCATCTGTAGGATCGAAAGACAGACACTGGGGAATCCTTACAGAGGGAGCCAGGCTGCACAAAATGTGGTAACAGTTGGACAGAAATCTTTAGCAGGGACTTTTCTCTACCCCCAATGTGGGACCAGGACCGCAGTACCTCTGTGTCTCTGAAACATATGTTGACCTCTGCACACCACCATCTCAATACCCCTCAATTGTTCCCTCTGGCACCCCAGCTTTGGTAGTGCATCAACCAGGTTTCAATCATTTGAGTGACCACAAACACCCTTCCTATGTGCCTTCCATTTACATTCAGTCAGTAACCCAGCTGCTTCGTTCGCTGTTCAATCTCAAGTGACAGTTGGATGCACATCGCAGGGGTATACAGGCATTTACCGTACTGTACAGCCCCTCTCAGTACAGCCAGACTACACTTCTTAAAATCATGAAACATGTTTTGCCCAACAGTAAGGCCAGGCCTTTCCTCTGTAGTTCATAGCCAACCTAAGGAGGAAAAAATCAACTGAAGAGCATGCCAAAATTCTCTACAGACACTGCCAATCCTCACACTTCTGCCTATTTGCATGCCGAGGTTATTCACTATGACCCACCAAACCAATTGCCAACAGTAGCCTCTCCCTGCCTCATTCGTATGCTCCGATGCCACCTTTATTTAGCAAGTGTTAGTGCTCTCGGATTTTGTAGCGCGATTCGCTATAGCCTCTGTTTTCAACAGAAATGTCCTAAAGGTACCTATACCAATCTGCCGGGTGGGGAGGAAGGGGGCTGATGCTGCTGGCAGTAACATTTTGGGCCACCCCACCTGCAAAAATACAGCCACATGCTCCTTGTTTTACCTTTCAATACCATAACTGCAGCAGAATCGTATGGTGACCCCTGTTGGTAATAGAAACTGTCAAACAGCTTCTTGCCTCCCCCCCCCCCCCCGTTGCCCCTAACCATTTGGGGTACACCCCATGAGGGAGGATCAGAGCAATAAAAACTAATGGTAGCCCCCCAAAAAGTACCTGGAAGCCATGCCATTCTGTGCACCTCATCGCCTTCACGTTGCGCCCAAGCACCTTTTAATACTGAACCCCCCATTTTTGACTGCCCCCTCCCAACAGAAATCAGAGAGTATAGGGGGGTGCAGTAAAAAAGTATTTGCACTTCCCCACAATAAGTCAGGATCCTACTCCACCTATTCCTCTGCTCGCTGACCCCACCCATATACCCCTCTTCTCTGACCCCACCCACTCTGACTAGGCTCCTCCTATACCCCTCCTCTCTGACCCCACCCACTCTGACTAGGCTCCTCCTATGCCCCTCCTCTCTCACCCAGCTCCTCCACTCTGACCCCACCCACTCTGACTAGGCTCCTCCTATACCCCTCCTCTCCGACCCAGCTCCTCCTATACCCCTCCTCTCTCACCCAGCTCCTGCTCTCTGACCCCACCCACTCTGACTAGGCTCCTCCTATACCCCTCCTCTCTCACCCCCCCCACTCCACCCACTACTTACCAACCAATCTGCAATCCCTCATTCACTAGGCATGATTCCACTCTTACACAACACACAGACACATTTTACTTACCAATTGGCCATTTAGGCCCACCTCCAACTTACCTCTGCTCTGCCACCATCAGTCACCTGGTGCCGAACCCGGGATTTGAACCCTGGTTGCCTGGATGGAAGGCAGGCACTTACCCACTGGACCACACTGGTTTCCATGTAAGTAGCCTATCAAATTGTCCTTATGTCATGGTCATCCTTTTCATGTGCAAAGGATGCCGCAGGGAAGGACACCAAGGCCTGTATGTTGCTTATAGTTACTACTGCAATCCTCTAGACCACCAAGGAGCTATAGCTCAAAGGTAAGTCTTGTACCTTTGGTGGGGACAGCCCTCACAGGCCAGGGTTCGAATCCTGCCAATGCAGTAGAAGTATCCCAAGGTGGAAATTTTCAAAAAGTGAATAGTTTTTTTTTTGCAAATTTTTTTTTTACTTGGTAACAGAGGAGAAAAGTGGACCCTCTTTTTGGCATGTGTGTCCCGAAATTTCAAATGTTTTCCCTCATGACCTTCTACCAACCGCCCTATCTCTCAAGTAGGTGCAATAGGGACAAGGCCTTATCTTCCTTTATCAATGTCTTTATTTTTTGTCCTTTAAGTTTGGTGAATTGCAGAGTGCAATTGTGGTATTGGGGGTTATAACTGAGCACAAGAATAAGAGGAAGGGGCTACACTTGTTGTAAAATAGGTTGGATGATGGTGATTTTTCATTTTGGTGTGAGCCACTTGCTCAAATCAGGGGTTTTGTGCCAGTGAGCTTGGATAGAAATAAAGGTCAAGTATGAGCTCTGGCTAATGAAATGATGGGTCAAGTTTGAGGCAAGCTAGAGTCCATTTATTAGGTGCAATAAGAAGCTAGAAAGATTGTTTCCTTTAAGATACAGACAAGGGCAGAGTCAAGAATTTGCTCTAGTAGGTCTGCATCATGCTTGCTGCAGGATGTGAAGGAATGGACCTCCACAGCAGTGCGCTGTGCCGGGCTGTGCCGGGCTGTGCCTGGCTGTGCCGAGTGTGCCGGGCTGGGCTGCGCTGGGCTGGGCTGGGCTGGGCTGGGCTGGGCTGGGCTGGGCTGGGCTGGGCTGGGCCTGCCCTGGCACTGTGAATTTAATCACCCACCTCCTTCCTTTGAGGAACGCTCACGAACGCCCACGAACGCCCTTGTTCTGTATACAGGCTGACAGCAGGCAATTTAGGACCCTGCTAAATGAGGGTGATGTCCCTATGTGCTTCCTTCGAGTGGCAAAATCCTTCGTCTAAGGCAGGTGGGCTTTTTAAAAATGTGGTTGAAGACCATATGTTGGAGGCGGTATCACGGCACAAGCCGCCGACCGTCTCAGAAGAAAGTGTGCATGGGAGGATATTATTTGCATAGGACAGCCCTCTTCTCAGTCCCATTCTTATGCTGCAGTTGCCATGAAGTGTTACTAGAGGGCAGCAGTATGAACAAAAGAGCACACTGAGGCTTTTCCTCTGCTTGCTGACATGATTCTTGTTCATGGTGGTCTTGCAGGGCCTAAAGAGTGAAGGACTGCGTTGACTGAGGGGATGAGGAATGGCAGGCCTGTATTTGTGGTGAAGGGGGAATAATTAGAAGGTAAACAGCAATATGAAAACGTCAAAGCATATATGTTTGCTGAGTGATTGAGTCTATGTGTCGCGTGTCTCTTTGAAGGGAGATGTGAGAAAGGAACAGCAGCACCATAGACTTCAGATGGGAGAGAGCAAGCAAGGATGAATATTTCCCTCAAATCCAAATACTTACAGTACCTCAAAGATGACAAGTGCGATATGATGTTCTGCAATTGTAAGGATTTGCCATGTGTGGTACATAAATATGCATGGTTAGTGAGGTTTTTCCCAGAATGTGAGTATCGTTAGGCTGGCAAATGTCAGGCACTCCTTTGGGAGTATGAGGCCAAGAAAAAATTTGGGAAGTTTGCTACAGTCATCTGTAGGATCGAAAGACAGACACTGGGGAATCCTTACAGAGGGAGCCAGGCTGCACAAAATGTGGTAACAGTTGGACAGAAATCTTTAGCAGGGACTTTTCTCTACCCCCAATGTGGGACCAGGACCGCAGTACCTCTGTGTCTCTGAAACATATGTTGACCTCTGCACACCACCATCTCAATACCCCTCAATTGTTCCCTCTGGCACCCCAGCTTTGGTAGTGCATCAACCAGGTTTCAATCATTTGAGTGACCACAAACACCCTTCCTATGTGCCTTCCATTTACATTCAGTCAGTAACCCAGCTGCTTCGTTCGCTGTTCAATCTCAAGTGACAGTTGGATGCACATCGCAGGGGTATACAGGCATTTACCGTACTGTACAGCCCCTCTCAGTACAGCCAGACTACACTTCTTAAAATCATGAAACATGTTTTGCCCAACAGTAAGGCCAGGCCTTTCCTCTGTAGTTCATAGCCAACCTAAGGAGGAAAAAATCAACTGAAGAGCATGCCAAAATTCTCTACAGACACTGCCAATCCTCACACTTCTGCCTATTTGCATGCCGAGGTTATTCACTATGACCCACCAAACCAATTGCCAACAGTAGCCTCTCCCTGCCTCATTCGTATGCTCCGATGCCACCTTTATTTAGCAAGTGTTAGTGCTCTCGGATTTTGTAGCGCGATTCGCTATAGCCTCTGTTTTCAACAGAAATGTCCTAAAGGTACCTATACCAATCTGCCGGGTGGGGAGGAAGGGGGCTGATGCTGCTGGCAGTAACATTTTGGGCCACCCCACCTGCAAAAATACAGCCACATGCTCCTTGTTTTACCTTTCAATACCATAACTGCAGCAGAATCGTATGGTGACCCCTGTTGGTAATAGAAACTGTCAAACAGCTTCTTGCCTCCCCCCCCCCCCCCGTTGCCCCTAACCATTTGGGGTACACCCCATGAGGGAGGATCAGAGCAATAAAAACTAATGGTAGCCCCCCAAAAAGTACCTGGAAGCCATGCCATTCTGTGCACCTCATCGCCTTCACGTTGCGCCCAAGCACCTTTTAATACTGAACCCCCCATTTTTGACTGCCCCCTCCCAACAGAAATCAGAGAGTATAGGGGGGTGCAGTAAAAAAGTATTTGCACTTCCCCACAATAAGTCAGGATCCTACTCCACCTATTCCTCTGCTCGCTGACCCCACCCATATACCCCTCTTCTCTGACCCCACCCACTCTGACTAGGCTCCTCCTATACCCCTCCTCTCTGACCCCACCCACTCTGACTAGGCTCCTCCTATGCCCCTCCTCTCTCACCCAGCTCCTCCACTCTGACCCCACCCACTCTGACTAGGCTCCTCCTATACCCCTCCTCTCCGACCCAGCTCCTCCTATACCCCTCCTCTCTCACCCAGCTCCTGCTCTCTGACCCCACCCACTCTGACTAGGCTCCTCCTATACCCCTCCTCTCTCACCCCCCCCACTCCACCCACTACTTACCAACCAATCTGCAATCCCTCATTCACTAGGCATGATTCCACTCTTACACAACACACAGACACATTTTACTTACCAATTGGCCATTTAGGCCCACCTCCAACTTACCTCTGCTCTGCCACCATCAGTCACCTGGTGCCGAACCCGGGATTTGAACCCTGGTTGCCTGGATGGAAGGCAGGCACTTACCCACTGGACCACACTGGTTTCCATGTAAGTAGCCTATCAAATTGTCCTTATGTCATGGTCATCCTTTTCATGTGCAAAGGATGCCGCAGGGAAGGACACCAAGGCCTGTATGTTGCTTATAGTTACTACTGCAATCCTCTAGACCACCAAGGAGCTATAGCTCAAAGGTAAGTCTTGTACCTTTGGTGGGGACAGCCCTCACAGGCCAGGGTTCGAATCCTGCCAATGCAGTAGAAGTATCCCAAGGTGGAAATTTTCAAAAAGTGAATAGTTTTTTTTTTGCAAATTTTTTTTTTACTTGGTAACAGAGGAGAAAAGTGGACCCTCTTTTTGGCATGTGTGTCCCGAAATTTCAAATGTTTTCCCTCATGACCTTCTACCAACCGCCCTATCTCTCAAGTAGGTGCAATAGGGACAAGGCCTTATCTTCCTTTATCAATGTCTTTATTTTTTGTCCTTTAAGTTTGGTGAATTGCAGAGTGCAATTGTGGTATTGGGGGTTATAACTGAGCACAAGAATAAGAGGAAGGGGCTACACTTGTTGTAAAATAGGTTGGATGATGGTGATTTTTCATTTTGGTGTGAGCCACTTGCTCAAATCAGGGGTTTTGTGCCAGTGAGCTTGGATAGAAATAAAGGTCAAGTATGAGCTCTGGCTAATGAAATGATGGGTCAAGTTTGAGGCAAGCTAGAGTCCATTTATTAGGTGCAATAAGAAGCTAGAAAGATTGTTTCCTTTAAGATACAGACAAGGGCAGAGTCAAGAATTTGCTCTAGTAGGTCTGCATCATGCTTGCTGCAGGATGTGAAGGAATGGACCTCCACAGCAGTGCGCTGTGCCGGGCTGTGCCGGGCTGTGCCTGGCTGTGCCGAGTGTGCCGGGCTGGGCTGCGCTGGGCTGGGCTGGGCTGGGCTGGGCTGGGCTGGGCTGGGCTGGGCTGGGCTGGGCCTGCCCTGGCACTGTGAATTTAATCACCCACCTCCTTCCTTTGAGGAACGCTCACGAACGCCCACGAACGCCCTTGTTCTGTATACAGGCTGACAGCAGGCAATTTAGGACCCTGCTAAATGAGGGTGATGTCCCTATGTGCTTCCTTCGAGTGGCAAAATCCTTCGTCTAAGGCAGGTGGGCTTTTTAAAAATGTGGTTGAAGACCATATGTTGGAGGCGGTATCACGGCACAAGCCGCCGACCGTCTCAGAAGAAAGTGTGCATGGGAGGATATTATTTGCATAGGACAGCCCTCTTCTCAGTCCCATTCTTATGCTGCAGTTGCCATGAAGTGTTACTAGAGGGCAGCAGTATGAACAAAAGAGCACACTGAGGCTTTTCCTCTGCTTGCTGACATGATTCTTGTTCATGGTGGTCTTGCAGGGCCTAAAGAGTGAAGGACTGCGTTGACTGAGGGGATGAGGAATGGCAGGCCTGTATTTGTGGTGAAGGGGGAATAATTAGAAGGTAAACAGCAATATGAAAACGTCAAAGCATATATGTTTGCTGAGTGATTGAGTCTATGTGTCGCGTGTCTCTTTGAAGGGAGATGTGAGAAAGGAACAGCAGCACCATAGACTTCAGATGGGAGAGAGCAAGCAAGGATGAATATTTCCCTCAAATCCAAATACTTACAGTACCTCAAAGATGACAAGTGCGATATGATGTTCTGCAATTGTAAGGATTTGCCATGTGTGGTACATAAATATGCATGGTTAGTGAGGTTTTTCCCAGAATGTGAGTATCGTTAGGCTGGCAAATGTCAGGCACTCCTTTGGGAGTATGAGGCCAAGAAAAAATTTGGGAAGTTTGCTACAGTCATCTGTAGGATCGAAAGACAGACACTGGGGAATCCTTACAGAGGGAGCCAGGCTGCACAAAATGTGGTAACAGTTGGACAGAAATCTTTAGCAGGGACTTTTCTCTACCCCCAATGTGGGACCAGGACCGCAGTACCTCTGTGTCTCTGAAACATATGTTGACCTCTGCACACCACCATCTCAATACCCCTCAATTGTTCCCTCTGGCACCCCAGCTTTGGTAGTGCATCAACCAGGTTTCAATCATTTGAGTGACCACAAACACCCTTCCTATGTGCCTTCCATTTACATTCAGTCAGTAACCCAGCTGCTTCGTTCGCTGTTCAATCTCAAGTGACAGTTGGATGCACATCGCAGGGGTATACAGGCATTTACCGTACTGTACAGCCCCTCTCAGTACAGCCAGACTACACTTCTTAAAATCATGAAACATGTTTTGCCCAACAGTAAGGCCAGGCCTTTCCTCTGTAGTTCATAGCCAACCTAAGGAGGAAAAAATCAACTGAAGAGCATGCCAAAATTCTCTACAGACACTGCCAATCCTCACACTTCTGCCTATTTGCATGCCGAGGTTATTCACTATGACCCACCAAACCAATTGCCAACAGTAGCCTCTCCCTGCCTCATTCGTATGCTCCGATGCCACCTTTATTTAGCAAGTGTTAGTGCTCTCGGATTTTGTAGCGCGATTCGCTATAGCCTCTGTTTTCAACAGAAATGTCCTAAAGGTACCTATACCAATCTGCCGGGTGGGGAGGAAGGGGGCTGATGCTGCTGGCAGTAACATTTTGGGCCACCCCACCTGCAAAAATACAGCCACATGCTCCTTGTTTTACCTTTCAATACCATAACTGCAGCAGAATCGTATGGTGACCCCTGTTGGTAATAGAAACTGTCAAACAGCTTCTTGCCTCCCCCCCCCCCCCCGTTGCCCCTAACCATTTGGGGTACACCCCATGAGGGAGGATCAGAGCAATAAAAACTAATGGTAGCCCCCCAAAAAGTACCTGGAAGCCATGCCATTCTGTGCACCTCATCGCCTTCACGTTGCGCCCAAGCACCTTTTAATACTGAACCCCCCATTTTTGACTGCCCCCTCCCAACAGAAATCAGAGAGTATAGGGGGGTGCAGTAAAAAAGTATTTGCACTTCCCCACAATAAGTCAGGATCCTACTCCACCTATTCCTCTGCTCGCTGACCCCACCCATATACCCCTCTTCTCTGACCCCACCCACTCTGACTAGGCTCCTCCTATACCCCTCCTCTCTGACCCCACCCACTCTGACTAGGCTCCTCCTATGCCCCTCCTCTCTCACCCAGCTCCTCCACTCTGACCCCACCCACTCTGACTAGGCTCCTCCTATACCCCTCCTCTCCGACCCAGCTCCTCCTATACCCCTCCTCTCTCACCCAGCTCCTGCTCTCTGACCCCACCCACTCTGACTAGGCTCCTCCTATACCCCTCCTCTCTCACCCCCCCCACTCCACCCACTACTTACCAACCAATCTGCAATCCCTCATTCACTAGGCATGATTCCACTCTTACACAACACACAGACACATTTTACTTACCAATTGGCCATTTAGGCCCACCTCCAACTTACCTCTGCTCTGCCACCATCAGTCACCTGGTGCCGAACCCGGGATTTGAACCCTGGTTGCCTGGATGGAAGGCAGGCACTTACCCACTGGACCACACTGGTTTCCATGTAAGTAGCCTATCAAATTGTCCTTATGTCATGGTCATCCTTTTCATGTGCAAAGGATGCCGCAGGGAAGGACACCAAGGCCTGTATGTTGCTTATAGTTACTACTGCAATCCTCTAGACCACCAAGGAGCTATAGCTCAAAGGTAAGTCTTGTACCTTTGGTGGGGACAGCCCTCACAGGCCAGGGTTCGAATCCTGCCAATGCAGTAGAAGTATCCCAAGGTGGAAATTTTCAAAAAGTGAATAGTTTTTTTTTTGCAAATTTTTTTTTTACTTGGTAACAGAGGAGAAAAGTGGACCCTCTTTTTGGCATGTGTGTCCCGAAATTTCAAATGTTTTCCCTCATGACCTTCTACCAACCGCCCTATCTCTCAAGTAGGTGCAATAGGGACAAGGCCTTATCTTCCTTTATCAATGTCTTTATTTTTTGTCCTTTAAGTTTGGTGAATTGCAGAGTGCAATTGTGGTATTGGGGGTTATAACTGAGCACAAGAATAAGAGGAAGGGGCTACACTTGTTGTAAAATAGGTTGGATGATGGTGATTTTTCATTTTGGTGTGAGCCACTTGCTCAAATCAGGGGTTTTGTGCCAGTGAGCTTGGATAGAAATAAAGGTCAAGTATGAGCTCTGGCTAATGAAATGATGGGTCAAGTTTGAGGCAAGCTAGAGTCCATTTATTAGGTGCAATAAGAAGCTAGAAAGATTGTTTCCTTTAAGATACAGACAAGGGCAGAGTCAAGAATTTGCTCTAGTAGGTCTGCATCATGCTTGCTGCAGGATGTGAAGGAATGGACCTCCACAGCAGTGCGCTGTGCCGGGCTGTGCCGGGCTGTGCCTGGCTGTGCCGAGTGTGCCGGGCTGGGCTGCGCTGGGCTGGGCTGGGCTGGGCTGGGCTGGGCTGGGCTGGGCTGGGCTGGGCTGGGCCTGCCCTGGCACTGTGAATTTAATCACCCACCTCCTTCCTTTGAGGAACGCTCACGAACGCCCACGAACGCCCTTGTTCTGTATACAGGCTGACAGCAGGCAATTTAGGACCCTGCTAAATGAGGGTGATGTCCCTATGTGCTTCCTTCGAGTGGCAAAATCCTTCGTCTAAGGCAGGTGGGCTTTTTAAAAATGTGGTTGAAGACCATATGTTGGAGGCGGTATCACGGCACAAGCCGCCGACCGTCTCAGAAGAAAGTGTGCATGGGAGGATATTATTTGCATAGGACAGCCCTCTTCTCAGTCCCATTCTTATGCTGCAGTTGCCATGAAGTGTTACTAGAGGGCAGCAGTATGAACAAAAGAGCACACTGAGCTGAGGCTTTTCCTCTGCTTGCTGACATGATTCTTGTTCATGGTGGTCTTGCAGGGCCTAAAGAGTGAAGGACTGCGTTGACTGAGGGGATGAGGAATGGCAGGCCTGTATTTGTGGTGAAGGGGGAATAATTAGAAGGTAAACAGCAATATGAAAACGTCAAAGCATATATGTTTGCTGAGTGATTGAGTCTATGTGTCGCGTGTCTCTTTGAAGGGAGATGTGAGAAAGGAACAGCAGCACCATAGACTTCATATGGGAGAGAGCAAGCAAGGATGAATATTTCCCTCAAATCCAAATACTTACAGTACCTCAAAGATGACAAGTGCGATATGATGTTCTGCAATTGTAAGGATTTGCCATGTGTGGTACATAAATATGCATGGTTAGTGAGGTTTTTCCCAGAATGTGAGTATCGTTAGGCTGGCAAATGTCAGGCACTCCTTTGGGAGTATGAGGCCAAGAAAAAATTTGGGAAGTTTGCTACAGTCATCTGTAGGATCGAAAGACAGACACTGGGGAATCCTTACAGAGGGAGCCAGGCTGCACAAAATGTGGTAACAGTTGGACAGAAATCTTTAGCAGGGACTTTTCTCTACCCCCAATGTGGGACCAGGACCGCAGTACCTCTGTGTCTCTGAAACATATGTTGACCTCTGCACACCACCATCTCAATACCCCTCAATTGTTCCCTCTGGCACCCCAGCTTTGGTAGTGCATCAACCAGGTTTCAATCATTTGAGTGACCACAAACACCCTTCCTATGTGCCTTCCATTTACATTCAGTCAGTAACCCAGCTGCTTCGTTCGCTGTTCAATCTCAAGTGACAGTTGGATGCACATCGCAGGGGTATACAGGCATTTACCGTACTGTACAGCCCCTCTCAGTACAGCCAGACTACACTTCTTAAAATCATGAAACATGTTTTGCCCAACAGTAAGGCCAGGCCTTTCCTCTGTAGTTCATAGCCAACCTAAGGAGGAAAAAATCAACTGAAGAGCATGCCAAAATTCTCTACAGACACTGCCAATCCTCACACTTCTGCCTATTTGCATGCCGAGGTTATTCACTATGACCCACCAAACCAATTGCCAACAGTAGCCTCTCCCTGCCTCATTCGTATGCTCCGATGCCACCTTTATTTAGCAAGTGTTAGTGCTCTCGGATTTTGTAGCGCGATTCGCTATAGCCTCTGTTTTCAACAGAAATGTCCTAAAGGTACCTATACCAATCTGCCGGGTGGGGAGGAAGGGGGCTGATGCTGCTGGCAGTAACATTTTGGGCCACCCCACCTGCAAAAATACAGCCACATGCTCCTTGTTTTACCTTTCAATACCATAACTGCAGCAGAATCGTATGGTGACCCCTGTTGGTAATAGAAACTGTCAAACAGCTTCTTGCCTCCCCCCCCCCCCCCGTTGCCCCTAACCATTTGGGGTACACCCCATGAGGGAGGATCAGAGCAATAAAAACTAATGGTAGCCCCCCAAAAAGTACCTGGAAGCCATGCCATTCTGTGCACCTCATCGCCTTCACGTTGCGCCCAAGCACCTTTTAATACTGAACCCCCCATTTTTGACTGCCCCCTCCCAACAGAAATCAGAGAGTATAGGGGGGTGCAGTAAAAAAGTATTTGCACTTCCCCACAATAAGTCAGGATCCTACTCCACCTATTCCTCTGCTCGCTGACCCCACCCATATACCCCTCTTCTCTGACCCCACCCACTCTGACTAGGCTCCTCCTATACCCCTCCTCTCTGACCCCACCCACTCTGACTAGGCTCCTCCTATGCCCCTCCTCTCTCACCCAGCTCCTCCACTCTGACCCCACCCACTCTGACTAGGCTCCTCCTATACCCCTCCTCTCCGACCCAGCTCCTCCTATACCCCTCCTCTCTCACCCAGCTCCTGCTCTCTGACCCCACCCACTCTGACTAGGCTCCTCCTATACCCCTCCTCTCTCACCCCCCCCACTCCACCCACTACTTACCAACCAATCTGCAATCCCTCATTCACTAGGCATGATTCCACTCTTACACAACACACAGACACATTTTACTTACCAATTGGCCATTTAGGCCCACCTCCAACTTACCTCTGCTCTGCCACCATCAGTCACCTGGTGCCGAACCCGGGATTTGAACCCTGGTTGCCTGGATGGAAGGCAGGCACTTACCCACTGGACCACACTGGTTTCCATGTAAGTAGCCTATCAAATTGTCCTTATGTCATGGTCATCCTTTTCATGTGCAAAGGATGCCGCAGGGAAGGACACCAAGGCCTGTATGTTGCTTATAGTTACTACTGCAATCCTCTAGACCACCAAGGAGCTATAGCTCAAAGGTAAGTCTTGTACCTTTGGTGGGGACAGCCCTCACAGGCCAGGGTTCGAATCCTGCCAATGCAGTAGAAGTATCCCAAGGTGGAAATTTTCAAAAAGTGAATAGTTTTTTTTTTGCAAATTTTTTTTTTACTTGGTAACAGAGGAGAAAAGTGGACCCTCTTTTTGGCATGTGTGTCCCGAAATTTCAAATGTTTTCCCTCATGACCTTCTACCAACCGCCCTATCTCTCAAGTAGGTGCAATAGGGACAAGGCCTTATCTTCCTTTATCAATGTCTTTATTTTTTGTCCTTTAAGTTTGGTGAATTGCAGAGTGCAATTGTGGTATTGGGGGTTATAACTGAGCACAAGAATAAGAGGAAGGGGCTACACTTGTTGTAAAATAGGTTGGATGATGGTGATTTTTCATTTTGGTGTGAGCCACTTGCTCAAATCAGGGGTTTTGTGCCAGTGAGCTTGGATAGAAATAAAGGTCAAGTATGAGCTCTGGCTAATGAAATGATGGGTCAAGTTTGAGGCAAGCTAGAGTCCATTTATTAGGTGCAATAAGAAGCTAGAAAGATTGTTTCCTTTAAGATACAGACAAGGGCAGAGTCAAGAATTTGCTCTAGTAGGTCTGCATCATGCTTGCTGCAGGATGTGAAGGAATGGACCTCCACAGCAGTGCGCTGTGCCGGGCTGTGCCGGGCTGTGCCTGGCTGTGCCGAGTGTGCCGGGCTGGGCTGCGCTGGGCTGGGCTGGGCTGGGCTGGGCTGGGCTGGGCTGGGCTGGGCTGGGCTGGGCTGGGCCTGCCCTGGCACTGTGAATTTAATCACCCACCTCCTTCCTTTGAGGAACGCTCACGAACGCCCACGAACGCCCTTGTTCTGTATACAGGCTGACAGCAGGCAATTTAGGACCCTGCTAAATGAGGGTGATGTCCCTATGTGCTTCCTTCGAGTGGCAAAATCCTTCGTCTAAGGCAGGTGGGCTTTTTAAAAATGTGGTTGAAGACCATATGTTGGAGGCGGTATCACGGCACAAGCCGCCGACCGTCTCAGAAGAAAGTGTGCATGGGAGGATATTATTTGCATAGGACAGCCCTCTTCTCAGTCCCATTCTTATGCTGCAGTTGCCATGAAGTGTTACTAGAGGGCAGCAGTATGAACAAAAGAGCACACTGAGGCTTTTCCTCTGCTTGCTGACATGATTCTTGTTCATGGTGGTCTTGCAGGGCCTAAAGAGTGAAGGACTGCGTTGACTGAGGGGATGAGGAATGGCAGGCCTGTATTTGTGGTGAAGGGGGAATAATTAGAAGGTAAACAGCAATATGAAAACGTCAAAGCATATATGTTTGCTGAGTGATTGAGTCTATGTGTCGCGTGTCTCTTTGAAGGGAGATGTGAGAAAGGAACAGCAGCACCATAGACTTCAGATGGGAGAGAGCAAGCAAGGATGAATATTTCCCTCAAATCCAAATACTTACAGTACCTCAAAGATGACAAGTGCGATATGATGTTCTGCAATTGTAAGGATTTGCCATGTGTGGTACATAAATATGCATGGTTAGTGAGGTTTTTCCCAGAATGTGAGTATCGTTAGGCTGGCAAATGTCAGGCACTCCTTTGGGAGTATGAGGCCAAGAAAAAATTTGGGAAGTTTGCTACAGTCATCTGTAGGATCGAAAGACAGACACTGGGGAATCCTTACAGAGGGAGCCAGGCTGCACAAAATGTGGTAACAGTTGGACAGAAATCTTTAGCAGGGACTTTTCTCTACCCCCAATGTGGGACCAGGACCGCAGTACCTCTGTGTCTCTGAAACATATGTTGACCTCTGCACACCACCATCTCAATACCCCTCAATTGTTCCCTCTGGCACCCCAGCTTTGGTAGTGCATCAACCAGGTTTCAATCATTTGAGTGACCACAAACACCCTTCCTATGTGCCTTCCATTTACATTCAGTCAGTAACCCAGCTGCTTCGTTCGCTGTTCAATCTCAAGTGACAGTTGGATGCACATCGCAGGGGTATACAGGCATTTACCGTACTGTACAGCCCCTCTCAGTACAGCCAGACTACACTTCTTAAAATCATGAAACATGTTTTGCCCAACAGTAAGGCCAGGCCTTTCCTCTGTAGTTCATAGCCAACCTAAGGAGGAAAAAATCAACTGAAGAGCATGCCAAAATTCTCTACAGACACTGCCAATCCTCACACTTCTGCCTATTTGCATGCCGAGGTTATTCACTATGACCCACCAAACCAATTGCCAACAGTAGCCTCTCCCTGCCTCATTCGTATGCTCCGATGCCACCTTTATTTAGCAAGTGTTAGTGCTCTCGGATTTTGTAGCGCGATTCGCTATAGCCTCTGTTTTCAACAGAAATGTCCTAAAGGTACCTATACCAATCTGCCGGGTGGGGAGGAAGGGGGCTGATGCTGCTGGCAGTAACATTTTGGGCCACCCCACCTGCAAAAATACAGCCACATGCTCCTTGTTTTACCTTTCAATACCATAACTGCAGCAGAATCGTATGGTGACCCCTGTTGGTAATAGAAACTGTCAAACAGCTTCTTGCCTCCCCCCCCCCCCCCGTTGCCCCTAACCATTTGGGGTACACCCCATGAGGGAGGATCAGAGCAATAAAAACTAATGGTAGCCCCCCAAAAAGTACCTGGAAGCCATGCCATTCTGTGCACCTCATCGCCTTCACGTTGCGCCCAAGCACCTTTTAATACTGAACCCCCCATTTTTGACTGCCCCCTCCCAACAGAAATCAGAGAGTATAGGGGGGTGCAGTAAAAAAGTATTTGCACTTCCCCACAATAAGTCAGGATCCTACTCCACCTATTCCTCTGCTCGCTGACCCCACCCATATACCCCTCTTCTCTGACCCCACCCACTCTGACTAGGCTCCTCCTATACCCCTCCTCTCTGACCCAGCTCCTCCTATACCCCTCCTCTCTGACCCCACCCACTCTGACTAGGCTCCTCCTGAACCCCTCCTCTCTGACCCCACCCACTCTGACTAGGCTCCTCCTATGCCCCTCCTCTCTCACCCAGCTCCTCCACTCTGACCCCACCCACTCTGACTAGGCTCCTCCTATACCCCTCCTCTCCGACCCAGCTCCTCCTATACCCCTCCTCTCTCACCCAGCTCCTGCTCTCTGACCCCACCCACTCTGACTAGGCTCCTCCTATACCCCTCCTCTCTCACCCCCCCCACTCCACCCACTACTTACCAACCAATCTGCAATCCCTCATTCACTAGGCATGATTCCACTCTTACACAACACACAGACACATTTTACTTACCAATTGGCCATTTAGGCCCACCTCCAACTTACCTCTGCTCTGCCACCATCAGTCACCTGGTGCCGAACCCGGGATTTGAACCCTGGTTGCCTGGATGGAAGGCAGGCACTTACCCACTGGACCACACTGGTTTCCATGTAAGTAGCCTATCAAATTGTCCTTATGTCATGGTCATCCTTTTCATGTGCAAAGGATGCCGCAGGGAAGGACACCAAGGCCTGTATGTTGCTTATAGTTACTACTGCAATCCTCTAGACCACCAAGGAGCTATAGCTCAAAGGTAAGTCTTGTACCTTTGGTGGGGACAGCCCTCACAGGCCAGGGTTCGAATCCTGCCAATGCAGTAGAAGTATCCCAAGGTGGAAATTTTCAAAAAGTGAATAGTTTTTTTTTTGCAAATTTTTTTTTTACTTGGTAACAGAGGAGAAAAGTGGACCCTCTTTTTGGCATGTGTGTCCCGAAATTTCAAATGTTTTCCCTCATGACCTTCTACCAACCGCCCTATCTCTCAAGTAGGTGCAATAGGGACAAGGCCTTATCTTCCTTTATCAATGTCTTTATTTTTTGTCCTTTAAGTTTGGTGAATTGCAGAGTGCAATTGTGGTATTGGGGGTTATAACTGAGCACAAGAATAAGAGGAAGGGGCTACACTTGTTGTAAAATAGGTTGGATGATGGTGATTTTTCATTTTGGTGTGAGCCACTTGCTCAAATCAGGGGTTTTGTGCCAGTGAGCTTGGATAGAAATAAAGGTCAAGTATGAGCTCTGGCTAATGAAATGATGGGTCAAGTTTGAGGCAAGCTAGAGTCCATTTATTAGGTGCAATAAGAAGCTAGAAAGATTGTTTCCTTTAAGATACAGACAAGGGCAGAGTCAAGAATTTGCTCTAGTAGGTCTGCATCATGCTTGCTGCAGGATGTGAAGGAATGGACCTCCACAGCAGTGCGCTGTGCCGGGCTGTGCCGGGCTGTGCCGGGCTGTGCCGGGCTGTGCCTGGCTGTGCCGGGCTGGGCTGCGCTGGGCTGCGCTGGGCTGCGCTGGGCTGGGCTGGGCTGGGCCTGCCCTGGCACTGTGAATTTAATCACCCACCTCCTTCCTTTGAGGAACGCTCACGAACGCCCACGAACGCCCTTGTTCTGTATACAGGCTGACAGCAGGCAATTTAGGACCCTGCTAAATGAGGGTGATGTCCCTATGTGCTTCCTTCGAGTGGCAAAATCCTTCGTCTAAGGCAGGTGGGCTTTTTAAAAATGTGGTTGAAGACCATATGTTGGAGGCGGTATCACGGCACAAGCCGCCGACCGTCTCAGAAGAAAGTGTGCATGGGAGGATATTATTTGCATAGGACAGCCCTCTTCTCAGTCCCATTCTTATGCTGCAGTTGCCATGAAGTGTTACTAGAGGGCAGCAGTATGAACAAAAGAGCACACTGAGGCTTTTCCTCTGCTTGCTGACATGATTCTTGTTCATGGTGGTCTTGCAGGGCCTAAAGAGTGAAGGACTGCGTTGACTGAGGGGATGAGGAATGGCAGGCCTGTATTTGTGGTGAAGGGGGAATAATTAGAAGGTAAACAGCAATATGAAAACGTCAAAGCATATATGTTTGCTGAGTGATTGAGTCTATGTGTCGCGTGTCTCTTTGAAGGGAGATGTGAGAAAGGAACAGCAGCACCATAGACTTCAGATGGGAGAGAGCAAGCAAGGATGAATATTTCCCTCAAATCCAAATACTTACAGTACCTCAAAGATGACAAGTGCGATATGATGTTCTGCAATTGTAAGGATTTGCCATGTGTGGTACATAAATATGCATGGTTAGTGAGGTTTTTCCCAGAATGTGAGTATCGTTAGGCTGGCAAATGTCAGGCACTCCTTTGGGAGTATGAGGCCAAGAAAAAATTTGGGAAGTTTGCTACAGTCATCTGTAGGATCGAAAGACAGACACTGGGGAATCCTTACAGAGGGAGCCAGGCTGCACAAAATGTGGTAACAGTTGGACAGAAATCTTTAGCAGGGACTTTTCTCTACCCCCAATGTGGGACCAGGACCGCAGTACCTCTGTGTCTCTGAAACATATGTTGACCTCTGCACACCACCATCTCAATACCCCTCAATTGTTCCCTCTGGCACCCCAGCTTTGGTAGTGCATCAACCAGGTTTCAATCATTTGAGTGACCACAAACACCCTTCCTATGTGCCTTCCATTTACATTCAGTCAGTAACCCAGCTGCTTCGTTCGCTGTTCAATCTCAAGTGACAGTTGGATGCACATCGCAGGGGTATACAGGCATTTACCGTACTGTACAGCCCCTCTCAGTACAGCCAGACTACACTTCTTAAAATCATGAAACATGTTTTGCCCAACAGTAAGGCCAGGCCTTTCCTCTGTAGTTCATAGCCAACCTAAGGAGGAAAAAATCAACTGAAGAGCATGCCAAAATTCTCTACAGACACTGCCAATCCTCACACTTCTGCCTATTTGCATGCCGAGGTTATTCACTATGACCCACCAAACCAATTGCCAACAGTAGCCTCTCCCTGCCTCATTCGTATGCTCCGATGCCACCTTTATTTAGCAAGTGTTAGTGCTCTCGGATTTTGTAGCGCGATTCGCTATAGCCTCTGTTTTCAACAGAAATGTCCTAAAGGTACCTATACCAATCTGCCGGGTGGGGAGGAAGGGGGCTGATGCTGCTGGCAGTAACATTTTGGGCCACCCCACCTGCAAAAATACAGCCACATGCTCCTTGTTTTACCTTTCAATACCATAACTGCAGCAGAATCGTATGGTGACCCCTGTTGGTAATAGAAACTGTCAAACAGCTTCTTGCCTCCCCCCCCCCCCCCGTTGCCCCTAACCATTTGGGGTACACCCCATGAGGGAGGATCAGAGCAATAAAAACTAATGGTAGCCCCCCAAAAAGTACCTGGAAGCCATGCCATTCTGTGCACCTCATCGCCTTCACGTTGCGCCCAAGCACCTTTTAATACTGAACCCCCCATTTTTGACTGCCCCCTCCCAACAGAAATCAGAGAGTATAGGGGGGTGCAGTAAAAAAGTATTTGCACTTCCCCACAATAAGTCAGGATCCTACTCCACCTATTCCTCTGCTCGCTGACCCCACCCATATACCCCTCTTCTCTGACCCCACCCACTCTGACTAGGCTCCTCCTATACCCCTCCTCTCTGACCCCACCCACTCTGACTAGGCTCCTCCTATGCCCCTCCTCTCTCACCCAGCTCCTCCACTCTGACCCCACCCACTCTGACTAGGCTCCTCCTATACCCCTCCTCTCCGACCCAGCTCCTCCTATACCCCTCCTCTCTCACCCAGCTCCTGCTCTCTGACCCCACCCACTCTGACTAGGCTCCTCCTATACCCCTCCTCTCTCACCCCCCCCACTCCACCCACTACTTACCAACCAATCTGCAATCCCTCATTCACTAGGCATGATTCCACTCTTACACAACACACAGACACATTTTACTTACCAATTGGCCATTTAGGCCCACCTCCAACTTACCTCTGCTCTGCCACCATCAGTCACCTGGTGCCGAACCCGGGATTTGAACCCTGGTTGCCTGGATGGAAGGCAGGCACTTACCCACTGGACCACACTGGTTTCCATGTAAGTAGCCTATCAAATTGTCCTTATGTCATGGTCATCCTTTTCATGTGCAAAGGATGCCGCAGGGACACCAAGGCCTGTATGTTGCTTATAGTTACTACTGCAATCCTCTAGACCACCAAGGAGCTATAGCTCAAAGGTAAGTCTTGTACCTTTGGTGGGGACAGCCCTCACAGGCCAGGGTTCGAATCCTGCCAATGCAGTAGAAGTATCCCAAGGTGGAAATTTTCAAAAAGTGAATAGTTTTTTTTTTGCAAATTTTTTTTTTACTTGGTAACAGAGGAGAAAAGTGGACCCTCTTTTTGGCATGTGTGTCCCGAAATTTCAAATGTTTTCCCTCATGACCTTCTACCAACCGCCCTATCTCTCAAGTAGGTGCAATAGGGACAAGGCCTTATCTTCCTTTATCAATGTCTTTATTTTTTGTCCTTTAAGTTTGGTGAATTGCAGAGTGCAATTGTGGTATTGGGGGTTATAACTGAGCACAAGAATAAGAGGAAGGGGCTACACTTGTTGTAAAATAGGTTGGATGATGGTGATTTTTCATTTTGGTGTGAGCCACTTGCTCAAATCAGGGGTTTTGTGCCAGTGAGCTTGGATAGAAATAAAGGTCAAGTATGAGCTCTGGCTAATGAAATGATGGGTCAAGTTTGAGGCAAGCTAGAGTCCATTTATTAGGTGCAATAAGAAGCTAGAAAGATTGTTTCCTTTAAGATACAGACAAGGGCAGAGTCAAGAATTTGCTCTAGTAGGTCTGCATCATGCTTGCTGCAGGATGTGAAGGAATGGACCTCCACAGCAGTGCGCTGTGCCGGGCTGTGCCGGGCTGTGCCTGGCTGTGCCGAGTGTGCCGGGCTGGGCTGCGCTGGGCTGGGCTGGGCTGGGCTGGGCTGGGCTGGGCCTGCCCTGGCACTGTGAATTTAATCACCCACCTCCTTCCTTTGAGGAACGCTCACGAACGCCCACGAACGCCCTTGTTCTGTATACAGGCTGACAGCAGGCAATTTAGGACCCTGCTAAATGAGGGTGATGTCCCTATGTGCTTCCTTCGAGTGGCAAAATCCTTCGTCTAAGGCAGGTGGGCTTTTTAAAAATGTGGTTGAAGACCATATGTTGGAGGCGGTATCACGGCACAAGCCGCCGACCGTCTCAGAAGAAAGTGTGCATGGGAGGATATTATTTGCATAGGACAGCCCTCTTCTCAGTCCCATTCTTATGCTGCAGTTGCCATGAAGTGTTACTAGAGGGCAGCAGTATGAACAAAAGAGCACACTGAGGCTTTTCCTCTGCTTGCTGACATGATTCTTGTTCATGGTGGTCTTGCAGGGCCTAAAGAGTGAAGGACTGCGTTGACTGAGGGGATGAGGAATGGCAGGCCTGTATTTGTGGTGAAGGGGGAATAATTAGAAGGTAAACAGCAATATGAAAACGTCAAAGCATATATGTTTGCTGAGTGATTGAGTCTATGTGTCGCGTGTCTCTTTGAAGGGAGATGTGAGAAAGGAACAGCAGCACCATAGACTTCAGATGGGAGAGAGCAAGCAAGGATGAATATTTCCCTCAAATCCAAATACTTACAGTACCTCAAAGATGACAAGTGCGATATGATGTTCTGCAATTGTAAGGATTTGCCATGTGTGGTACATAAATATGCATGGTTAGTGAGGTTTTTCCCAGAATGTGAGTATCGTTAGGCTGGCAAATGTCAGGCACTCCTTTGGGAGTATGAGGCCAAGAAAAAATTTGGGAAGTTTGCTACAGTCATCTGTAGGATCGAAAGACAGACACTGGGGAATCCTTACAGAGGGAGCCAGGCTGCACAAAATGTGGTAACAGTTGGACAGAAATCTTTAGCAGGGACTTTTCTCTACCCCCAATGTGGGACCAGGACCGCAGTACCTCTGTGTCTCTGAAACATATGTTGACCTCTGCACACCACCATCTCAATACCCCTCAATTGTTCCCTCTGGCACCCCAGCTTTGGTAGTGCATCAACCAGGTTTCAATCATTTGAGTGACCACAAACACCCTTCCTATGTGCCTTCCATTTACATTCAGTCAGTAACCCAGCTGCTTCGTTCGCTGTTCAATCTCAAGTGACAGTTGGATGCACATCGCAGGGGTATACAGGCATTTACCGTACTGTACAGCCCCTCTCAGTACAGCCAGACTACACTTCTTAAAATCATGAAACATGTTTTGCCCAACAGTAAGGCCAGGCCTTTCCTCTGTAGTTCATAGCCAACCTAAGGAGGAAAAAATCAACTGAAGAGCATGCCAAAATTCTCTACAGACACTGCCAATCCTCACACTTCTGCCTATTTGCATGCCGAGGTTATTCACTATGACCCACCAAACCAATTGCCAACAGTAGCCTCTCCCTGCCTCATTCGTATGCTCCGATGCCACCTTTATTTAGCAAGTGTTAGTGCTCTCGGATTTTGTAGCGCGATTCGCTATAGCCTCTGTTTTCAACAGAAATGTCCTAAAGGTACCTATACCAATCTGCCGGGTGGGGAGGAAGGGGGCTGATGCTGCTGGCAGTAACATTTTGGGCCACCCCACCTGCAAAAATACAGCCACATGCTCCTTGTTTTACCTTTCAATACCATAACTGCAGCAGAATCGTATGGTGACCCCTGTTGGTAATAGAAACTGTCAAACAGCTTCTTGCCTCCCCCCCCCCCCCCGTTGCCCCTAACCATTTGGGGTACACCCCATGAGGGAGGATCAGAGCAATAAAAACTAATGGTAGCCCCCCAAAAAGTACCTGGAAGCCATGCCATTCTGTGCACCTCATCGCCTTCACGTTGCGCCCAAGCACCTTTTAATACTGAACCCCCCATTTTTGACTGCCCCCTCCCAACAGAAATCAGAGAGTATAGGGGGGTGCAGTAAAAAAGTATTTGCACTTCCCCACAATAAGTCAGGATCCTACTCCACCTATTCCTCTGCTCGCTGACCCCACCCATATACCCCTCTTCTCTGACCCCACCCACTCTGACTAGGCTCCTCCTATACCCCTCCTCTCTGACCCAGCTCCTCCTATACCCCTCCTCTCTGACCCCACCCACTCTGACTAGGCTCCTCCTGAACCCCTCCTCTCTGACCCCACCCACTCTGACTAGGCTCCTCCTATGCCCCTCCTCTCTCACCCAGCTCCTCCACTCTGACCCCACCCACTCTGACTAGGCTCCTCCTATACCCCTCCTCTCCGACCCAGCTCCTCCTATACCCCTCCTCTCTCACCCAGCTCCTGCTCTCTGACCCCACCCACTCTGACTAGGCTCCTCCTATACCCCTCCTCTCTCACCCCCCCCACTCCACCCACTACTTACCAACCAATCTGCAATCCCTCATTCACTAGGCATGATTCCACTCTTACACAACACACAGACACATTTTACTTACCAATTGGCCATTTAGGCCCACCTCCAACTTACCTCTGCTCTGCCACCATCAGTCACCTGGTGCCGAACCCGGGATTTGAACCCTGGTTGCCTGGATGGAAGGCAGGCACTTACCCACTGGACCACACTGGTTTCCATGTAAGTAGCCTATCAAATTGTCCTTATGTCATGGTCATCCTTTTCATGTGCAAAGGATGCCGCAGGGAAGGACACCAAGGCCTGTATGTTGCTTATAGTTACTACTGCAATCCTCTAGACCACCAAGGAGCTATAGCTCAAAGGTAAGTCTTGTACCTTTGGTGGGGACAGCCCTCACAGGCCAGGGTTCGAATCCTGCCAATGCAGTAGAAGTATCCCAAGGTGGAAATTTTCAAAAAGTGAATAGTTTTTTTTTTGCAAATTTTTTTTTTACTTGGTAACAGAGGAGAAAAGTGGACCCTCTTTTTGGCATGTGTGTCCCGAAATTTCAAATGTTTTCCCTCATGACCTTCTACCAACCGCCCTATCTCTCAAGTAGGTGCAATAGGGACAAGGCCTTATCTTCCTTTATCAATGTCTTTATTTTTTGTCCTTTAAGTTTGGTGAATTGCAGAGTGCAATTGTGGTATTGGGGGTTATAACTGAGCACAAGAATAAGAGGAAGGGGCTACACTTGTTGTAAAATAGGTTGGATGATGGTGATTTTTCATTTTGGTGTGAGCCACTTGCTCAAATCAGGGGTTTTGTGCCAGTGAGCTTGGATAGAAATAAAGGTCAAGTATGAGCTCTGGCTAATGAAATGATGGGTCAAGTTTGAGGCAAGCTAGAGTCCATTTATTAGGTGCAATAAGAAGCTAGAAAGATTGTTTCCTTTAAGATACAGACAAGGGCAGAGTCAAGAATTTGCTCTAGTAGGTCTGCATCATGCTTGCTGCAGGATGTGAAGGAATGGACCTCCACAGCAGTGCGCTGTGCCGGGCTGTGCCGGGCTGTGCCTGGCTGTGCCGAGTGTGCCGGGCTGGGCTGCGCTGGGCTGGGCTGGGCTGGGCTGGGCTGGGCTGGGCTGGGCTGGGCTGGGCCTGCCCTGGCACTGTGAATTTAATCACCCACCTCCTTCCTTTGAGGAACGCTCACGAACGCCCACGAACGCCCTTGTTCTGTATACAGGCTGACAGCAGGCAATTTAGGACCCTGCTAAATGAGGGTGATGTCCCTATGTGCTTCCTTCGAGTGGCAAAATCCTTCGTCTAAGGCAGGTGGGCTTTTTAAAAATGTGGTTGAAGACCATATGTTGGAGGCGGTATCACGGCACAAGCCGCCGACCGTCTCAGAAGAAAGTGTGCATGGGAGGATATTATTTGCATAGGACAGCCCTCTTCTCAGTCCCATTCTTATGCTGCAGTTGCCATGAAGTGTTACTAGAGGGCAGCAGTATGAACAAAAGAGCACACTGAGGCTTTTCCTCTGCTTGCTGACATGATTCTTGTTCATGGTGGTCTTGCAGGGCCTAAAGAGTGAAGGACTGCGTTGACTGAGGGGATGAGGAATGGCAGGCCTGTATTTGTGGTGAAGGGGGAATAATTAGAAGGTAAACAGCAATATGAAAACGTCAAAGCATATATGTTTGCTGAGTGATTGAGTCTATGTGTCGCGTGTCTCTTTGAAGGGAGATGTGAGAAAGGAACAGCAGCACCATAGACTTCAGATGGGAGAGAGCAAGCAAGGATGAATATTTCCCTCAAATCCAAATACTTACAGTACCTCAAAGATGACAAGTGCGATATGATGTTCTGCAATTGTAAGGATTTGCCATGTGTGGTACATAAATATGCATGGTTAGTGAGGTTTTTCCCAGAATGTGAGTATCGTTAGGCTGGCAAATGTCAGGCACTCCTTTGGGAGTATGAGGCCAAGAAAAAATTTGGGAAGTTTGCTACAGTCATCTGTAGGATCGAAAGACAGACACTGGGGAATCCTTACAGAGGGAGCCAGGCTGCACAAAATGTGGTAACAGTTGGACAGAAATCTTTAGCAGGGACTTTTCTCTACCCCCAATGTGGGACCAGGACCGCAGTACCTCTGTGTCTCTGAAACATATGTTGACCTCTGCACACCACCATCTCAATACCCCTCAATTGTTCCCTCTGGCACCCCAGCTTTGGTAGTGCATCAACCAGGTTTCAATCATTTGAGTGACCACAAACACCCTTCCTATGTGCCTTCCATTTACATTCAGTCAGTAACCCAGCTGCTTCGTTCGCTGTTCAATCTCAAGTGACAGTTGGATGCACATCGCAGGGGTATACAGGCATTTACCGTACTGTACAGCCCCTCTCAGTACAGCCAGACTACACTTCTTAAAATCATGAAACATGTTTTGCCCAACAGTAAGGCCAGGCCTTTCCTCTGTAGTTCATAGCCAACCTAAGGAGGAAAAAATCAACTGAAGAGCATGCCAAAATTCTCTACAGACACTGCCAATCCTCACACTTCTGCCTATTTGCATGCCGAGGTTATTCACTATGACCCACCAAACCAATTGCCAACAGTAGCCTCTCCCTGCCTCATTCGTATGCTCCGATGCCACCTTTATTTAGCAAGTGTTAGTGCTCTCGGATTTTGTAGCGCGATTCGCTATAGCCTCTGTTTTCAACAGAAATGTCCTAAAGGTACCTATACCAATCTGCCGGGTGGGGAGGAAGGGGGCTGATGCTGCTGGCAGTAACATTTTGGGCCACCCCACCTGCAAAAATACAGCCACATGCTCCTTGTTTTACCTTTCAATACCATAACTGCAGCAGAATCGTATGGTGACCCCTGTTGGTAATAGAAACTGTCAAACAGCTTCTTGCCTCCCCCCCCCCCCCCGTTGCCCCTAACCATTTGGGGTACACCCCATGAGGGAGGATCAGAGCAATAAAAACTAATGGTAGCCCCCCAAAAAGTACCTGGAAGCCATGCCATTCTGTGCACCTCATCGCCTTCACGTTGCGCCCAAGCACCTTTTAATACTGAACCCCCCATTTTTGACTGCCCCCTCCCAACAGAAATCAGAGAGTATAGGGGGGTGCAGTAAAAAAGTATTTGCACTTCCCCACAATAAGTCAGGATCCTACTCCACCTATTCCTCTGCTCGCTGACCCCACCCATATACCCCTCTTCTCTGACCCCACCCACTCTGACTAGGCTCCTCCTATACCCCTCCTCTCTGACCCAGCTCCTCCTATACCCCTCCTCTCTGACCCCACCCACTCTGACTAGGCTCCTCCTGAACCCCTCCTCTCTGACCCCACCCACTCTGACTAGGCTCCTCCTATGCCCCTCCTCTCTCACCCAGCTCCTCCACTCTGACCCCACCCACTCTGACTAGGCTCCTCCTATACCCCTCCTCTCCGACCCAGCTCCTCCTATACCCCTCCTCTCTCACCCAGCTCCTGCTCTCTGACCCCACCCACTCTGACTAGGCTCCTCCTATACCCCTCCTCTCTCACCCCCCCCACTCCACCCACTACTTACCAACCAATCTGCAATCCCTCATTCACTAGGCATGATTCCACTCTTACACAACACACAGACACATTTTACTTACCAATTGGCCATTTAGGCCCACCTCCAACTTACCTCTGCTCTGCCACCATCAGTCACCTGGTGCCGAACCCGGGATTTGAACCCTGGTTGCCTGGATGGAAGGCAGGCACTTACCCACTGGACCACACTGGTTTCCATGTAAGTAGCCTATCAAATTGTCCTTATGTCATGGTCATCCTTTTCATGTGCAAAGGATGCCGCAGGGAAGGACACCAAGGCCTGTATGTTGCTTATAGTTACTACTGCAATCCTCTAGACCACCAAGGAGCTATAGCTCAAAGGTAAGTCTTGTACCTTTGGTGGGGACAGCCCTCACAGGCCAGGGTTCGAATCCTGCCAATGCAGTAGAAGTATCCCAAGGTGGAAATTTTCAAAAAGTGAATAGTTTTTTTTTTGCAAATTTTTTTTTTACTTGGTAACAGAGGAGAAAAGTGGACCCTCTTTTTGGCATGTGTGTCCCGAAATTTCAAATGTTTTCCCTCATGACCTTCTACCAACCGCCCTATCTCTCAAGTAGGTGCAATAGGGACAAGGCCTTATCTTCCTTTATCAATGTCTTTATTTTTTGTCCTTTAAGTTTGGTGAATTGCAGAGTGCAATTGTGGTATTGGGGGTTATAACTGAGCACAAGAATAAGAGGAAGGGGCTACACTTGTTGTAAAATAGGTTGGATGATGGTGATTTTTCATTTTGGTGTGAGCCACTTGCTCAAATCAGGGGTTTTGTGCCAGTGAGCTTGGATAGAAATAAAGGTCAAGTATGAGCTCTGGCTAATGAAATGATGGGTCAAGTTTGAGGCAAGCTAGAGTCCATTTATTAGGTGCAATAAGAAGCTAGAAAGATTGTTTCCTTTAAGATACAGACAAGGGCAGAGTCAAGAATTTGCTCTAGTAGGTCTGCATCATGCTTGCTGCAGGATGTGAAGGAATGGACCTCCACAGCAGTGCGCTGTGCCGGGCTGTGCCGGGCTGTGCCTGGCTGTGCCGAGTGTGCCGGGCTGGGCTGCGCTGGGCTGGGCTGGGCTGGGCTGGGCTGGGCTGGGCTGGGCTGGGCTGGGCTGGGCCTGCCCTGGCACTGTGAATTTAATCACCCACCTCCTTCCTTTGAGGAACGCTCACGAACGCCCACGAACGCCCTTGTTCTGTATACAGGCTGACAGCAGGCAATTTAGGACCCTGCTAAATGAGGGTGATGTCCCTATGTGCTTCCTTCGAGTGGCAAAATCCTTCGTCTAAGGCAGGTGGGCTTTTTAAAAATGTGGTTGAAGACCATATGTTGGAGGCGGTATCACGGCACAAGCCGCCGACCGTCTCAGAAGAAAGTGTGCATGGGAGGATATTATTTGCATAGGACAGCCCTCTTCTCAGTCCCATTCTTATGCTGCAGTTGCCATGAAGTGTTACTAGAGGGCAGCAGTATGAACAAAAGAGCACACTGAGGCTTTTCCTCTGCTTGCTGACATGATTCTTGTTCATGGTGGTCTTGCAGGGCCTAAAGAGTGAAGGACTGCGTTGACTGAGGGGATGAGGAATGGCAGGCCTGTATTTGTGGTGAAGGGGGAATAATTAGAAGGTAAACAGCAATATGAAAACGTCAAAGCATATATGTTTGCTGAGTGATTGAGTCTATGTGTCGCGTGTCTCTTTGAAGGGAGATGTGAGAAAGGAACAGCAGCACCATAGACTTCAGATGGGAGAGAGCAAGCAAGGATGAATATTTCCCTCAAATCCAAATACTTACAGTACCTCAAAGATGACAAGTGCGATATGATGTTCTGCAATTGTAAGGATTTGCCATGTGTGGTACATAAATATGCATGGTTAGTGAGGTTTTTCCCAGAATGTGAGTATCGTTAGGCTGGCAAATGTCAGGCACTCCTTTGGGAGTATGAGGCCAAGAAAAAATTTGGGAAGTTTGCTACAGTCATCTGTAGGATCGAAAGACAGACACTGGGGAATCCTTACAGAGGGAGCCAGGCTGCACAAAATGTGGTAACAGTTGGACAGAAATCTTTAGCAGGGACTTTTCTCTACCCCCAATGTGGGACCAGGACCGCAGTACCTCTGTGTCTCTGAAACATATGTTGACCTCTGCACACCACCATCTCAATACCCCTCAATTGTTCCCTCTGGCACCCCAGCTTTGGTAGTGCATCAACCAGGTTTCAATCATTTGAGTGACCACAAACACCCTTCCTATGTGCCTTCCATTTACATTCAGTCAGTAACCCAGCTGCTTCGTTCGCTGTTCAATCTCAAGTGACAGTTGGATGCACATCGCAGGGGTATACAGGCATTTACCGTACTGTACAGCCCCTCTCAGTACAGCCAGACTACACTTCTTAAAATCATGAAACATGTTTTGCCCAACAGTAAGGCCAGGCCTTTCCTCTGTAGTTCATAGCCAACCTAAGGAGGAAAAAATCAACTGAAGAGCATGCCAAAATTCTCTACAGACACTGCCAATCCTCACACTTCTGCCTATTTGCATGCCGAGGTTATTCACTATGACCCACCAAACCAATTGCCAACAGTAGCCTCTCCCTGCCTCATTCGTATGCTCCGATGCCACCTTTATTTAGCAAGTGTTAGTGCTCTCGGATTTTGTAGCGCGATTCGCTATAGCCTCTGTTTTCAACAGAAATGTCCTAAAGGTACCTATACCAATCTGCCGGGTGGGGAGGAAGGGGGCTGATGCTGCTGGCAGTAACATTTTGGGCCACCCCACCTGCAAAAATACAGCCACATGCTCCTTGTTTTACCTTTCAATACCATAACTGCAGCAGAATCGTATGGTGACCCCTGTTGGTAATAGAAACTGTCAAACAGCTTCTTGCCTCCCCCCCCCCCCCCGTTGCCCCTAACCATTTGGGGTACACCCCATGAGGGAGGATCAGAGCAATAAAAACTAATGGTAGCCCCCCAAAAAGTACCTGGAAGCCATGCCATTCTGTGCACCTCATCGCCTTCACGTTGCGCCCAAGCACCTTTTAATACTGAACCCCCCATTTTTGACTGCCCCCTCCCAACAGAAATCAGAGAGTATAGGGGGGTGCAGTAAAAAAGTATTTGCACTTCCCCACAATAAGTCAGGATCCTACTCCACCTATTCCTCTGCTCGCTGACCCCACCCATATACCCCTCTTCTCTGACCCCACCCACTCTGACTAGGCTCCTCCTATACCCCTCCTCTCTGACCCAGCTCCTCCTATACCCCTCCTCTCTGACCCCACCCACTCTGACTAGGCTCCTCCTGAACCCCTCCTCTCTGACCCCACCCACTCTGACTAGGCTCCTCCTATGCCCCTCCTCTCTCACCCAGCTCCTCCACTCTGACCCCACCCACTCTGACTAGGCTCCTCCTATACCCCTCCTCTCCGACCCAGCTCCTCCTATACCCCTCCTCTCTCACCCAGCTCCTGCTCTCTGACCCCACCCACTCTGACTAGGCTCCTCCTATACCCCTCCTCTCTCACCCCCCCCACTCCACCCACTACTTACCAACCAATCTGCAATCCCTCATTCACTAGGCATGATTCCACTCTTACACAACACACAGACACATTTTACTTACCAATTGGCCATTTAGGCCCACCTCCAACTTACCTCTGCTCTGCCACCATCAGTCACCTGGTGCCGAACCCGGGATTTGAACCCTGGTTGCCTGGATGGAAGGCAGGCACTTACCCACTGGACCACACTGGTTTCCATGTAAGTAGCCTATCAAATTGTCCTTATGTCATGGTCATCCTTTTCATGTGCAAAGGATGCCGCAGGGAAGGACACCAAGGCCTGTATGTTGCTTATAGTTACTACTGCAATCCTCTAGACCACCAAGGAGCTATAGCTCAAAGGTAAGTCTTGTACCTTTGGTGGGGACAGCCCTCACAGGCCAGGGTTCGAATCCTGCCAATGCAGTAGAAGTATCCCAAGGTGGAAATTTTCAAAAAGTGAATAGTTTTTTTTTTGCAAATTTTTTTTTTACTTGGTAACAGAGGAGAAAAGTGGACCCTCTTTTTGGCATGTGTGTCCCGAAATTTCAAATGTTTTCCCTCATGACCTTCTACCAACCGCCCTATCTCTCAAGTAGGTGCAATAGGGACAAGGCCTTATCTTCCTTTATCAATGTCTTTATTTTTTGTCCTTTAAGTTTGGTGAATTGCAGAGTGCAATTGTGGTATTGGGGGTTATAACTGAGCACAAGAATAAGAGGAAGGGGCTACACTTGTTGTAAAATAGGTTGGATGATGGTGATTTTTCATTTTGGTGTGAGCCACTTGCTCAAATCAGGGGTTTTGTGCCAGTGAGCTTGGATAGAAATAAAGGTCAAGTATGAGCTCTGGCTAATGAAATGATGGGTCAAGTTTGAGGCAAGCTAGAGTCCATTTATTAGGTGCAATAAGAAGCTAGAAAGATTGTTTCCTTTAAGATACAGACAAGGGCAGAGTCAAGAATTTGCTCTAGTAGGTCTGCATCATGCTTGCTGCAGGATGTGAAGGAATGGACCTCCACAGCAGTGCGCTGTGCCGGGCTGTGCCGGGCTGTGCCTGGCTGTGCCGAGTGTGCCGGGCTGGGCTGCGCTGGGCTGCGCTGGGCTGCGCTGGGCTGGGCTGGGCTGGGCTGGGCTGGGCCTGCCCTGGCACTGTGAATTTAATCACCCACCTCCTTCCTTTGAGGAACGCTCACGAACGCCCACGAACGCCCTTGTTCTGTATACAGGCTGACAGCAGGCAATTTAGGACCCTGCTAAATGAGGGTGATGTCCCTATGTGCTTCCTTCGAGTGGCAAAATCCTTCGTCTAAGGCAGGTGGGCTTTTTAAAAATGTGGTTGAAGACCATATGTTGGAGGCGGTATCACGGCACAAGCCGCCGACCGTCTCAGAAGAAAGTGTGCATGGGAGGATATTATTTGCATAGGACAGCCCTCTTCTCAGTCCCATTCTTATGCTGCAGTTGCCATGAAGTGTTACTAGAGGGCAGCAGTATGAACAAAAGAGCACACTGAGGCTTTTCCTCTGCTTGCTGACATGATTCTTGTTCATGGTGGTCTTGCAGGGCCTAAAGAGTGAAGGACTGCGTTGACTGAGGGGATGAGGAATGGCAGGCCTGTATTTGTGGTGAAGGGGGAATAATTAGAAGGTAAACAGCAATATGAAAACGTCAAAGCATATATGTTTGCTGAGTGATTGAGTCTATGTGTCGCGTGTCTCTTTGAAGGGAGATGTGAGAAAGGAACAGCAGCACCATAGACTTCAGATGGGAGAGAGCAAGCAAGGATGAATATTTCCCTCAAATCCAAATACTTACAGTACCTCAAAGATGACAAGTGCGATATGATGTTCTGCAATTGTAAGGATTTGCCATGTGTGGTACATAAATATGCATGGTTAGTGAGGTTTTTCCCAGAATGTGAGTATCGTTAGGCTGGCAAATGTCAGGCACTCCTTTGGGAGTATGAGGCCAAGAAAAAATTTGGGAAGTTTGCTACAGTCATCTGTAGGATCGAAAGACAGACACTGGGGAATCCTTACAGAGGGAGCCAGGCTGCACAAAATGTGGTAACAGTTGGACAGAAATCTTTAGCAGGGACTTTTCTCTACCCCCAATGTGGGACCAGGACCGCAGTACCTCTGTGTCTCTGAAACATATGTTGACCTCTGCACACCACCATCTCAATACCCCTCAATTGTTCCCTCTGGCACCCCAGCTTTGGTAGTGCATCAACCAGGTTTCAATCATTTGAGTGACCACAAACACCCTTCCTATGTGCCTTCCATTTACATTCAGTCAGTAACCCAGCTGCTTCGTTCGCTGTTCAATCTCAAGTGACAGTTGGATGCACATCGCAGGGGTATACAGGCATTTACCGTACTGTACAGCCCCTCTCAGTACAGCCAGACTACACTTCTTAAAATCATGAAACATGTTTTGCCCAACAGTAAGGCCAGGCCTTTCCTCTGTAGTTCATAGCCAACCTAAGGAGGAAAAAATCAACTGAAGAGCATGCCAAAATTCTCTACAGACACTGCCAATCCTCACACTTCTGCCTATTTGCATGCCGAGGTTATTCACTATGACCCACCAAACCAATTGCCAACAGTAGCCTCTCCCTGCCTCATTCGTATGCTCCGATGCCACCTTTATTTAGCAAGTGTTAGTGCTCTCGGATTTTGTAGCGCGATTCGCTATAGCCTCTGTTTTCAACAGAAATGTCCTAAAGGTACCTATACCAATCTGCCGGGTGGGGAGGAAGGGGGCTGATGCTGCTGGCAGTAACATTTTGGGCCACCCCACCTGCAAAAATACAGCCACATGCTCCTTGTTTTACCTTTCAATACCATAACTGCAGCAGAATCGTATGGTGACCCCTGTTGGTAATAGAAACTGTCAAACAGCTTCTTGCCTCCCCCCCCCCCCCCGTTGCCCCTAACCATTTGGGGTACACCCCATGAGGGAGGATCAGAGCAATAAAAACTAATGGTAGCCCCCCAAAAAGTACCTGGAAGCCATGCCATTCTGTGCACCTCATCGCCTTCACGTTGCGCCCAAGCACCTTTTAATACTGAACCCCCCATTTTTGACTGCCCCCTCCCAACAGAAATCAGAGAGTATAGGGGGGTGCAGTAAAAAAGTATTTGCACTTCCCCACAATAAGTCAGGATCCTACTCCACCTATTCCTCTGCTCGCTGACCCCACCCATATACCCCTCTTCTCTGACCCCACCCACTCTGACTAGGCTCCTCCTATACCCCTCCTCTCTGACCCAGCTCCTCCTATACCCCTCCTCTCTGACCCCACCCACTCTGACTAGGCTCCTCCTGAACCCCTCCTCTCTGACCCCACCCACTCTGACTAGGCTCCTCCTATGCCCCTCCTCTCTCACCCAGCTCCTCCACTCTGACCCCACCCACTCTGACTAGGCTCCTCCTATACCCCTCCTCTCCGACCCAGCTCCTCCTATACCCCTCCTCTCTCACCCAGCTCCTGCTCTCTGACCCCACCCACTCTGACTAGGCTCCTCCTATACCCCTCCTCTCTCACCCCCCCCACTCCACCCACTACTTACCAACCAATCTGCAATCCCTCATTCACTAGGCATGATTCCACTCTTACACAACACACAGACACATTTTACTTACCAATTGGCCATTTAGGCCCACCTCCAACTTACCTCTGCTCTGCCACCATCAGTCACCTGGTGCCGAACCCGGGATTTGAACCCTGGTTGCCTGGATGGAAGGCAGGCACTTACCCACTGGACCACACTGGTTTCCATGTAAGTAGCCTATCAAATTGTCCTTATGTCATGGTCATCCTTTTCATGTGCAAAGGATGCCGCAGGGAAGGACACCAAGGCCTGTATGTTGCTTATAGTTACTACTGCAATCCTCTAGACCACCAAGGAGCTATAGCTCAAAGGTAAGTCTTGTACCTTTGGTGGGGACAGCCCTCACAGGCCAGGGTTCGAATCCTGCCAATGCAGTAGAAGTATCCCAAGGTGGAAATTTTCAAAAAGTGAATAGTTTTTTTTTTGCAAATTTTTTTTTTACTTGGTAACAGAGGAGAAAAGTGGACCCTCTTTTTGGCATGTGTGTCCCGAAATTTCAAATGTTTTCCCTCATGACCTTCTACCAACCGCCCTATCTCTCAAGTAGGTGCAATAGGGACAAGGCCTTATCTTCCTTTATCAATGTCTTTATTTTTTGTCCTTTAAGTTTGGTGAATTGCAGAGTGCAATTGTGGTATTGGGGGTTATAACTGAGCACAAGAATAAGAGGAAGGGGCTACACTTGTTGTAAAATAGGTTGGATGATGGTGATTTTTCATTTTGGTGTGAGCCACTTGCTCAAATCAGGGGTTTTGTGCCAGTGAGCTTGGATAGAAATAAAGGTCAAGTATGAGCTCTGGCTAATGAAATGATGGGTCAAGTTTGAGGCAAGCTAGAGTCCATTTATTAGGTGCAATAAGAAGCTAGAAAGATTGTTTCCTTTAAGATACAGACAAGGGCAGAGTCAAGAATTTGCTCTAGTAGGTCTGCATCATGCTTGCTGCAGGATGTGAAGGAATGGACCTCCACAGCAGTGCGCTGTGCCGGGCTGTGCCGGGCTGTGCCTGGCTGTGCCGAGTGTGCCGGGCTGGGCTGCGCTGGGCTGGGCTGGGCTGGGCTGGGCTGGGCTGGGCTGGGCTGGGCTGGGCTGGGCTGGGCCTGCCCTGGCACTGTGAATTTAATCACCCACCTCCTTCCTTTGAGGAACGCTCACGAACGCCCACGAACGCCCTTGTTCTGTATACAGGCTGACAGCAGGCAATTTAGGACCCTGCTAAATGAGGGTGATGTCCCTATGTGCTTCCTTCGAGTGGCAAAATCCTTCGTCTAAGGCAGGTGGGCTTTTTAAAAATGTGGTTGAAGACCATATGTTGGAGGCGGTATCACGGCACAAGCCGCCGACCGTCTCAGAAGAAAGTGTGCATGGGAGGATATTATTTGCATAGGACAGCCCTCTTCTCAGTCCCATTCTTATGCTGCAGTTGCCATGAAGTGTTACTAGAGGGCAGCAGTATGAACAAAAGAGCACACTGAGGCTTTTCCTCTGCTTGCTGACATGATTCTTGTTCATGGTGGTCTTGCAGGGCCTAAAGAGTGAAGGACTGCGTTGACTGAGGGGATGAGGAATGGCAGGCCTGTATTTGTGGTGAAGGGGGAATAATTAGAAGGTAAACAGCAATATGAAAACGTCAAAGCATATATGTTTGCTGAGTGATTGAGTCTATGTGTCGCGTGTCTCTTTGAAGGGAGATGTGAGAAAGGAACAGCAGCACCATAGACTTCAGATGGGAGAGAGCAAGCAAGGATGAATATTTCCCTCAAATCCAAATACTTACAGTACCTCAAAGATGACAAGTGCGATATGATGTTCTGCAATTGTAAGGATTTGCCATGTGTGGTACATAAATATGCATGGTTAGTGAGGTTTTTCCCAGAATGTGAGTATCGTTAGGCTGGCAAATGTCAGGCACTCCTTTGGGAGTATGAGGCCAAGAAAAAATTTGGGAAGTTTGCTACAGTCATCTGTAGGATCGAAAGACAGACACTGGGGAATCCTTACAGAGGGAGCCAGGCTGCACAAAATGTGGTAACAGTTGGACAGAAATCTTTAGCAGGGACTTTTCTCTACCCCCAATGTGGGACCAGGACCGCAGTACCTCTGTGTCTCTGAAACATATGTTGACCTCTGCACACCACCATCTCAATACCCCTCAATTGTTCCCTCTGGCACCCCAGCTTTGGTAGTGCATCAACCAGGTTTCAATCATTTGAGTGACCACAAACACCCTTCCTATGTGCCTTCCATTTACATTCAGTCAGTAACCCAGCTGCTTCGTTCGCTGTTCAATCTCAAGTGACAGTTGGATGCACATCGCAGGGGTATACAGGCATTTACCGTACTGTACAGCCCCTCTCAGTACAGCCAGACTACACTTCTTAAAATCATGAAACATGTTTTGCCCAACAGTAAGGCCAGGCCTTTCCTCTGTAGTTCATAGCCAACCTAAGGAGGAAAAAATCAACTGAAGAGCATGCCAAAATTCTCTACAGACACTGCCAATCCTCACACTTCTGCCTATTTGCATGCCGAGGTTATTCACTATGACCCACCAAACCAATTGCCAACAGTAGCCTCTCCCTGCCTCATTCGTATGCTCCGATGCCACCTTTATTTAGCAAGTGTTAGTGCTCTCGGATTTTGTAGCGCGATTCGCTATAGCCTCTGTTTTCAACAGAAATGTCCTAAAGGTACCTATACCAATCTGCCGGGTGGGGAGGAAGGGGGCTGATGCTGCTGGCAGTAACATTTTGGGCCACCCCACCTGCAAAAATACAGCCACATGCTCCTTGTTTTACCTTTCAATACCATAACTGCAGCAGAATCGTATGGTGACCCCTGTTGGTAATAGAAACTGTCAAACAGCTTCTTGCCTCCCCCCCCCCCCCCGTTGCCCCTAACCATTTGGGGTACACCCCATGAGGGAGGATCAGAGCAATAAAAACTAATGGTAGCCCCCCAAAAAGTACCTGGAAGCCATGCCATTCTGTGCACCTCATCGCCTTCACGTTGCGCCCAAGCACCTTTTAATACTGAACCCCCCATTTTTGACTGCCCCCTCCCAACAGAAATCAGAGAGTATAGGGGGGTGCAGTAAAAAAGTATTTGCACTTCCCCACAATAAGTCAGGATCCTACTCCACCTATTCCTCTGCTCGCTGACCCCACCCATATACCCCTCTTCTCTGACCCCACCCACTCTGACTAGGCTCCTCCTATACCCCTCCTCTCTGACCCAGCTCCTCCTATACCCCTCCTCTCTGACCCCACCCACTCTGACTAGGCTCCTCCTGAACCCCTCCTCTCTGACCCCACCCACTCTGACTAGGCTCCTCCTATGCCCCTCCTCTCTCACCCAGCTCCTCCACTCTGACCCCACCCACTCTGACTAGGCTCCTCCTATACCCCTCCTCTCCGACCCAGCTCCTCCTATACCCCTCCTCTCTCACCCAGCTCCTGCTCTCTGACCCCACCCACTCTGACTAGGCTCCTCCTATACCCCTCCTCTCTCACCCCCCCCACTCCACCCACTACTTACCAACCAATCTGCAATCCCTCATTCACTAGGCATGATTCCACTCTTACACAACACACAGACACATTTTACTTACCAATTGGCCATTTAGGCCCACCTCCAACTTACCTCTGCTCTGCCACCATCAGTCACCTGGTGCCGAACCCGGGATTTGAACCCTGGTTGCCTGGATGGAAGGCAGGCACTTACCCACTGGACCACACTGGTTTCCATGTAAGTAGCCTATCAAATTGTCCTTATGTCATGGTCATCCTTTTCATGTGCAAAGGATGCCGCAGGGAAGGACACCAAGGCCTGTATGTTGCTTATAGTTACTACTGCAATCCTCTAGACCACCAAGGAGCTATAGCTCAAAGGTAAGTCTTGTACCTTTGGTGGGGACAGCCCTCACAGGCCAGGGTTCGAATCCTGCCAATGCAGTAGAAGTATCCCAAGGTGGAAATTTTCAAAAAGTGAATAGTTTTTTTTTTGCAAATTTTTTTTTTACTTGGTAACAGAGGAGAAAAGTGGACCCTCTTTTTGGCATGTGTGTCCCGAAATTTCAAATGTTTTCCCTCATGACCTTCTACCAACCGCCCTATCTCTCAAGTAGGTGCAATAGGGACAAGGCCTTATCTTCCTTTATCAATGTCTTTATTTTTTGTCCTTTAAGTTTGGTGAATTGCAGAGTGCAATTGTGGTATTGGGGGTTATAACTGAGCACAAGAATAAGAGGAAGGGGCTACACTTGTTGTAAAATAGGTTGGATGATGGTGATTTTTCATTTTGGTGTGAGCCACTTGCTCAAATCAGGGGTTTTGTGCCAGTGAGCTTGGATAGAAATAAAGGTCAAGTATGAGCTCTGGCTAATGAAATGATGGGTCAAGTTTGAGGCAAGCTAGAGTCCATTTATTAGGTGCAATAAGAAGCTAGAAAGATTGTTTCCTTTAAGATACAGACAAGGGCAGAGTCAAGAATTTGCTCTAGTAGGTCTGCATCATGCTTGCTGCAGGATGTGAAGGAATGGACCTCCACAGCAGTGCGCTGTGCCGGGCTGTGCCGGGCTGTGCCTGGCTGTGCCGAGTGTGCCGGGCTGGGCTGCGCTGGGCTGGGCTGGGCTGGGCTGGGCTGGGCTGGGCTGGGCTGGGCTGGGCTGGGCCTGCCCTGGCACTGTGAATTTAATCACCCACCTCCTTCCTTTGAGGAACGCTCACGAACGCCCACGAACGCCCTTGTTCTGTATACAGGCTGACAGCAGGCAATTTAGGACCCTGCTAAATGAGGGTGATGTCCCTATGTGCTTCCTTCGAGTGGCAAAATCCTTCGTCTAAGGCAGGTGGGCTTTTTAAAAATGTGGTTGAAGACCATATGTTGGAGGCGGTATCACGGCACAAGCCGCCGACCGTCTCAGAAGAAAGTGTGCATGGGAGGATATTATTTGCATAGGACAGCCCTCTTCTCAGTCCCATTCTTATGCTGCAGTTGCCATGAAGTGTTACTAGAGGGCAGCAGTATGAACAAAAGAGCACACTGAGGCTTTTCCTCTGCTTGCTGACATGATTCTTGTTCATGGTGGTCTTGCAGGGCCTAAAGAGTGAAGGACTGCGTTGACTGAGGGGATGAGGAATGGCAGGCCTGTATTTGTGGTGAAGGGGGAATAATTAGAAGGTAAACAGCAATATGAAAACGTCAAAGCATATATGTTTGCTGAGTGATTGAGTCTATGTGTCGCGTGTCTCTTTGAAGGGAGATGTGAGAAAGGAACAGCAGCACCATAGACTTCAGATGGGAGAGAGCAAGCAAGGATGAATATTTCCCTCAAATCCAAATACTTACAGTACCTCAAAGATGACAAGTGCGATATGATGTTCTGCAATTGTAAGGATTTGCCATGTGTGGTACATAAATATGCATGGTTAGTGAGGTTTTTCCCAGAATGTGAGTATCGTTAGGCTGGCAAATGTCAGGCACTCCTTTGGGAGTATGAGGCCAAGAAAAAATTTGGGAAGTTTGCTACAGTCATCTGTAGGATCGAAAGACAGACACTGGGGAATCCTTACAGAGGGAGCCAGGCTGCACAAAATGTGGTAACAGTTGGACAGAAATCTTTAGCAGGGACTTTTCTCTACCCCCAATGTGGGACCAGGACCGCAGTACCTCTGTGTCTCTGAAACATATGTTGACCTCTGCACACCACCATCTCAATACCCCTCAATTGTTCCCTCTGGCACCCCAGCTTTGGTAGTGCATCAACCAGGTTTCAATCATTTGAGTGACCACACCACAAACACCCTTCCTATGTGCCTTCCATTTACATTCAGTCAGTAACCCAGCTGCTTCGTTCGCTGTTCAATCTCAAGTGACAGTTGGATGCACATCGCAGGGGTATACAGGCATTTACCGTACTGTACAGCCCCTCTCAGTACAGCCAGACTACACTTCTTAAAATCATGAAACATGTTTTGCCCAACAGTAAGGCCAGGCCTTTCCTCTGTAGTTCATAGCCAACCTAAGGAGGAAAAAATCAACTGAAGAGCATGCCAAAATTCTCTACAGACACTGCCAATCCTCACACTTCTGCCTATTTGCATGCCGAGGTTATTCACTATGACCCACCAAACCAATTGCCAACAGTAGCCTCTCCCTGCCTCATTCGTATGCTCCGATGCCACCTTTATTTAGCAAGTGTTAGTGCTCTCGGATTTTGTAGCGCGATTCGCTATAGCCTCTGTTTTCAACAGAAATGTCCTAAAGGTACCTATACCAATCTGCCGGGTGGGGAGGAAGGGGGCTGATGCTGCTGGCAGTAACATTTTGGGCCACCCCACCTGCAAAAATACAGCCACATGCTCCTTGTTTTACCTTTCAATACCATAACTGCAGCAGAATCGTATGGTGACCCCTGTTGGTAATAGAAACTGTCAAACAGCTTCTTGCCTCCCCCCCCCCCCCCGTTGCCCCTAACCATTTGGGGTACACCCCATGAGGGAGGATCAGAGCAATAAAAACTAATGGTAGCCCCCCAAAAAGTACCTGGAAGCCATGCCATTCTGTGCACCTCATCGCCTTCACGTTGCGCCCAAGCACCTTTTAATACTGAACCCCCCATTTTTGACTGCCCCCTCCCAACAGAAATCAGAGAGTATAGGGGGGTGCAGTAAAAAAGTATTTGCACTTCCCCACAATAAGTCAGGATCCTACTCCACCTATTCCTCTGCTCGCTGACCCCACCCATATACCCCTCTTCTCTGACCCCACCCACTCTGACTAGGCTCCTCCTATACCCCTCCTCTCTGACCCAGCTCCTCCTATACCCCTCCTCTCTGACCCCACCCACTCTGACTAGGCTCCTCCTGAACCCCTCCTCTCTGACCCCACCCACTCTGACTAGGCTCCTCCTATGCCCCTCCTCTCTCACCCAGCTCCTCCACTCTGACCCCACCCACTCTGACTAGGCTCCTCCTATACCCCTCCTCTCCGACCCAGCTCCTCCTATACCCCTCCTCTCTCACCCAGCTCCTGCTCTCTGACCCCACCCACTCTGACTAGGCTCCTCCTATACCCCTCCTCTCTCACCCCCCCCACTCCACCCACTACTTACCAACCAATCTGCAATCCCTCATTCACTAGGCATGATTCCACTCTTACACAACACACAGACACATTTTACTTACCAATTGGCCATTTAGGCCCACCTCCAACTTACCTCTGCTCTGCCACCATCAGTCACCTGGTGCCGAACCCGGGATTTGAACCCTGGTTGCCTGGATGGAAGGCAGGCACTTACCCACTGGACCACACTGGTTTCCATGTAAGTAGCCTATCAAATTGTCCTTATGTCATGGTCATCCTTTTCATGTGCAAAGGATGCCGCAGGGAAGGACACCAAGGCCTGTATGTTGCTTATAGTTACTACTGCAATCCTCTAGACCACCAAGGAGCTATAGCTCAAAGGTAAGTCTTGTACCTTTGGTGGGGACAGCCCTCACAGGCCAGGGTTCGAATCCTGCCAATGCAGTAGAAGTATCCCAAGGTGGAAATTTTCAAAAAGTGAATAGTTTTTTTTTTGCAAATTTTTTTTTTACTTGGTAACAGAGGAGAAAAGTGGACCCTCTTTTTGGCATGTGTGTCCCGAAATTTCAAATGTTTTCCCTCATGACCTTCTACCAACCGCCCTATCTCTCAAGTAGGTGCAATAGGGACAAGGCCTTATCTTCCTTTATCAATGTCTTTATTTTTTGTCCTTTAAGTTTGGTGAATTGCAGAGTGCAATTGTGGTATTGGGGGTTATAACTGAGCACAAGAATAAGAGGAAGGGGCTACACTTGTTGTAAAATAGGTTGGATGATGGTGATTTTTCATTTTGGTGTGAGCCACTTGCTCAAATCAGGGGTTTTGTGCCAGTGAGCTTGGATAGAAATAAAGGTCAAGTATGAGCTCTGGCTAATGAAATGATGGGTCAAGTTTGAGGCAAGCTAGAGTCCATTTATTAGGTGCAATAAGAAGCTAGAAAGATTGTTTCCTTTAAGATACAGACAAGGGCAGAGTCAAGAATTTGCTCTAGTAGGTCTGCATCATGCTTGCTGCAGGATGTGAAGGAATGGACCTCCACAGCAGTGCGCTGTGCCGGGCTGTGCCGGGCTGTGCCGGGCTGTGCCTGGCTGTGCCGAGTGTGCCGGGCTGGGCTGCGCTGGGCTGGGCTGGGCTGGGCTGGGCTGGGCTGGGCTGGGCTGGGCTGGGCCTGCCCTGGCACTGTGAATTTAATCACCCACCTCCTTCCTTTGAGGAACGCTCACGAACGCCCACGAACGCCCTTGTTCTGTATACAGGCTGACAGCAGGCAATTTAGGACCCTGCTAAATGAGGGTGATGTCCCTATGTGCTTCCTTCGAGTGGCAAAATCCTTCGTCTAAGGCAGGTGGGCTTTTTAAAAATGTGGTTGAAGACCATATGTTGGAGGCGGTATCACGGCACAAGCCGCCGACCGTCTCAGAAGAAAGTGTGCATGGGAGGATATTATTTGCATAGGACAGCCCTCTTCTCAGTCCCATTCTTATGCTGCAGTTGCCATGAAGTGTTACTAGAGGGCAGCAGTATGAACAAAAGAGCACACTGAGGCTTTTCCTCTGCTTGCTGACATGATTCTTGTTCATGGTGGTCTTGCAGGGCCTAAAGAGTGAAGGACTGCGTTGACTGAGGGGATGAGGAATGGCAGGCCTGTATTTGTGGTGAAGGGGGAATAATTAGAAGGTAAACAGCAATATGAAAACGTCAAAGCATATATGTTTGCTGAGTGATTGAGTCTATGTGTCGCGTGTCTCTTTGAAGGGAGATGTGAGAAAGGAACAGCAGCACCATAGACTTCAGATGGGAGAGAGCAAGCAAGGATGAATATTTCCCTCAAATCCAAATACTTACAGTACCTCAAAGATGACAAGTGCGATATGATGTTCTGCAATTGTAAGGATTTGCCATGTGTGGTACATAAATATGCATGGTTAGTGAGGTTTTTCCCAGAATGTGAGTATCGTTAGGCTGGCAAATGTCAGGCACTCCTTTGGGAGTATGAGGCCAAGAAAAAATTTGGGAAGTTTGCTACAGTCATCTGTAGGATCGAAAGACAGACACTGGGGAATCCTTACAGAGGGAGCCAGGCTGCACAAAATGTGGTAACAGTTGGACAGAAATCTTTAGCAGGGACTTTTCTCTACCCCCAATGTGGGACCAGGACCGCAGTACCTCTGTGTCTCTGAAACATATGTTGACCTCTGCACACCACCATCTCAATACCCCTCAATTGTTCCCTCTGGCACCCCAGCTTTGGTAGTGCATCAACCAGGTTTCAATCATTTGAGTGACCACAAACACCCTTCCTATGTGCCTTCCATTTACATTCAGTCAGTAACCCAGCTGCTTCGTTCGCTGTTCAATCTCAAGTGACAGTTGGATGCACATCGCAGGGGTATACAGGCATTTACCGTACTGTACAGCCCCTCTCAGTACAGCCAGACTACACTTCTTAAAATCATGAAACATGTTTTGCCCAACAGTAAGGCCAGGCCTTTCCTCTGTAGTTCATAGCCAACCTAAGGAGGAAAAAATCAACTGAAGAGCATGCCAAAATTCTCTACAGACACTGCCAATCCTCACACTTCTGCCTATTTGCATGCCGAGGTTATTCACTATGACCCACCAAACCAATTGCCAACAGTAGCCTCTCCCTGCCTCATTCGTATGCTCCGATGCCACCTTTATTTAGCAAGTGTTAGTGCTCTCGGATTTTGTAGCGCGATTCGCTATAGCCTCTGTTTTCAACAGAAATGTCCTAAAGGTACCTATACCAATCTGCCGGGTGGGGAGGAAGGGGGCTGATGCTGCTGGCAGTAACATTTTGGGCCACCCCACCTGCAAAAATACAGCCACATGCTCCTTGTTTTACCTTTCAATACCATAACTGCAGCAGAATCGTATGGTGACCCCTGTTGGTAATAGAAACTGTCAAACAGCTTCTTGCCTCCCCCCCCCCCCCCGTTGCCCCTAACCATTTGGGGTACACCCCATGAGGGAGGATCAGAGCAATAAAAACTAATGGTAGCCCCCCAAAAAGTACCTGGAAGCCATGCCATTCTGTGCACCTCATCGCCTTCACGTTGCGCCCAAGCACCTTTTAATACTGAACCCCCCATTTTTGACTGCCCCCTCCCAACAGAAATCAGAGAGTATAGGGGGGTGCAGTAAAAAAGTATTTGCACTTCCCCACAATAAGTCAGGATCCTACTCCACCTATTCCTCTGCTCGCTGACCCCACCCATATACCCCTCTTCTCTGACCCCACCCACTCTGACTAGGCTCCTCCTATACCCCTCCTCTCTGACCCAGCTCCTCCTATACCCCTCCTCTCTGACCCCACCCACTCTGACTAGGCTCCTCCTGAACCCCTCCTCTCTGACCCCACCCACTCTGACTAGGCTCCTCCTATGCCCCTCCTCTCTCACCCAGCTCCTCCACTCTGACCCCACCCACTCTGACTAGGCTCCTCCTATACCCCTCCTCTCCGACCCAGCTCCTCCTATACCCCTCCTCTCTCACCCAGCTCCTGCTCTCTGACCCCACCCACTCTGACTAGGCTCCTCCTATACCCCTCCTCTCTCACCCCCCCCACTCCACCCACTACTTACCAACCAATCTGCAATCCCTCATTCACTAGGCATGATTCCACTCTTACACAACACACAGACACATTTTACTTACCAATTGGCCATTTAGGCCCACCTCCAACTTACCTCTGCTCTGCCACCATCAGTCACCTGGTGCCGAACCCGGGATTTGAACCCTGGTTGCCTGGATGGAAGGCAGGCACTTACCCACTGGACCACACTGGTTTCCATGTAAGTAGCCTATCAAATTGTCCTTATGTCATGGTCATCCTTTTCATGTGCAAAGGATGCCGCAGGGAAGGACACCAAGGCCTGTATGTTGCTTATAGTTACTACTGCAATCCTCTAGACCACCAAGGAGCTATAGCTCAAAGGTAAGTCTTGTACCTTTGGTGGGGACAGCCCTCACAGGCCAGGGTTCGAATCCTGCCAATGCAGTAGAAGTATCCCAAGGTGGAAATTTTCAAAAAGTGAATAGTTTTTTTTTTGCAAATTTTTTTTTTACTTGGTAACAGAGGAGAAAAGTGGACCCTCTTTTTGGCATGTGTGTCCCGAAATTTCAAATGTTTTCCCTCATGACCTTCTACCAACCGCCCTATCTCTCAAGTAGGTGCAATAGGGACAAGGCCTTATCTTCCTTTATCAATGTCTTTATTTTTTGTCCTTTAAGTTTGGTGAATTGCAGAGTGCAATTGTGGTATTGGGGGTTATAACTGAGCACAAGAATAAGAGGAAGGGGCTACACTTGTTGTAAAATAGGTTGGATGATGGTGATTTTTCATTTTGGTGTGAGCCACTTGCTCAAATCAGGGGTTTTGTGCCAGTGAGCTTGGATAGAAATAAAGGTCAAGTATGAGCTCTGGCTAATGAAATGATGGGTCAAGTTTGAGGCAAGCTAGAGTCCATTTATTAGGTGCAATAAGAAGCTAGAAAGATTGTTTCCTTTAAGATACAGACAAGGGCAGAGTCAAGAATTTGCTCTAGTAGGTCTGCATCATGCTTGCTGCAGGATGTGAAGGAATGGACCTCCACAGCAGTGCGCTGTGCCGGGCTGTGCCGGGCTGTGCCGGGCTGTGCCTGGCTGTGCCGAGTGTGCCGGGCTGGGCTGCGCTGGGCTGGGCTGGGCTGGGCTGGGCTGGGCTGGGCTGGGCTGGGCTGGGCCTGCCCTGGCACTGTGAATTTAATCACCCACCTCCTTCCTTTGAGGAACGCTCACGAACGCCCACGAACGCCCTTGTTCTGTATACAGGCTGACAGCAGGCAATTTAGGACCCTGCTAAATGAGGGTGATGTCCCTATGTGCTTCCTTCGAGTGGCAAAATCCTTCGTCTAAGGCAGGTGGGCTTTTTAAAAATGTGGTTGAAGACCATATGTTGGAGGCGGTATCACGGCACAAGCCGCCGACCGTCTCAGAAGAAAGTGTGCATGGGAGGATATTATTTGCATAGGACAGCCCTCTTCTCAGTCCCATTCTTATGCTGCAGTTGCCATGAAGTGTTACTAGAGGGCAGCAGTATGAACAAAAGAGCACACTGAGGCTTTTCCTCTGCTTGCTGACATGATTCTTGTTCATGGTGGTCTTGCAGGGCCTAAAGAGTGAAGGACTGCGTTGACTGAGGGGATGAGGAATGGCAGGCCTGTATTTGTGGTGAAGGGGGAATAATTAGAAGGTAAACAGCAATATGAAAACGTCAAAGCATATATGTTTGCTGAGTGATTGAGTCTATGTGTCGCGTGTCTCTTTGAAGGGAGATGTGAGAAAGGAACAGCAGCACCATAGACTTCAGATGGGAGAGAGCAAGCAAGGATGAATATTTCCCTCAAATCCAAATACTTACAGTACCTCAAAGATGACAAGTGCGATATGATGTTCTGCAATTGTAAGGATTTGCCATGTGTGGTACATAAATATGCATGGTTAGTGAGGTTTTTCCCAGAATGTGAGTATCGTTAGGCTGGCAAATGTCAGGCACTCCTTTGGGAGTATGAGGCCAAGAAAAAATTTGGGAAGTTTGCTACAGTCATCTGTAGGATCGAAAGACAGACACTGGGGAATCCTTACAGAGGGAGCCAGGCTGCACAAAATGTGGTAACAGTTGGACAGAAATCTTTAGCAGGGACTTTTCTCTACCCCCAATGTGGGACCAGGACCGCAGTACCTCTGTGTCTCTGAAACATATGTTGACCTCTGCACACCACCATCTCAATACCCCTCAATTGTTCCCTCTGGCACCCCAGCTTTGGTAGTGCATCAACCAGGTTTCAATCATTTGAGTGACCACAAACACCCTTCCTATGTGCCTTCCATTTACATTCAGTCAGTAACCCAGCTGCTTCGTTCGCTGTTCAATCTCAAGTGACAGTTGGATGCACATCGCAGGGGTATACAGGCATTTACCGTACTGTACAGCCCCTCTCAGTACAGCCAGACTACACTTCTTAAAATCATGAAACATGTTTTGCCCAACAGTAAGGCCAGGCCTTTCCTCTGTAGTTCATAGCCAACCTAAGGAGGAAAAAATCAACTGAAGAGCATGCCAAAATTCTCTACAGACACTGCCAATCCTCACACTTCTGCCTATTTGCATGCCGAGGTTATTCACTATGACCCACCAAACCAATTGCCAACAGTAGCCTCTCCCTGCCTCATTCGTATGCTCCGATGCCACCTTTATTTAGCAAGTGTTAGTGCTCTCGGATTTTGTAGCGCGATTCGCTATAGCCTCTGTTTTCAACAGAAATGTCCTAAAGGTACCTATACCAATCTGCCGGGTGGGGAGGAAGGGGGCTGATGCTGCTGGCAGTAACATTTTGGGCCACCCCACCTGCAAAAATACAGCCACATGCTCCTTGTTTTACCTTTCAATACCATAACTGCAGCAGAATCGTATGGTGACCCCTGTTGGTAATAGAAACTGTCAAACAGCTTCTTGCCTCCCCCCCCCCCCCCGTTGCCCCTAACCATTTGGGGTACACCCCATGAGGGAGGATCAGAGCAATAAAAACTAATGGTAGCCCCCCAAAAAGTACCTGGAAGCCATGCCATTCTGTGCACCTCATCGCCTTCACGTTGCGCCCAAGCACCTTTTAATACTGAACCCCCCATTTTTGACTGCCCCCTCCCAACAGAAATCAGAGAGTATAGGGGGGTGCAGTAAAAAAGTATTTGCACTTCCCCACAATAAGTCAGGATCCTACTCCACCTATTCCTCTGCTCGCTGACCCCACCCATATACCCCTCTTCTCTGACCCCACCCACTCTGACTAGGCTCCTCCTATACCCCTCCTCTCTGACCCAGCTCCTCCTATACCCCTCCTCTCTGACCCCACCCACTCTGACTAGGCTCCTCCTGAACCCCTCCTCTCTGACCCCACCCACTCTGACTAGGCTCCTCCTATGCCCCTCCTCTCTCACCCAGCTCCTCCACTCTGACCCCACCCACTCTGACTAGGCTCCTCCTATACCCCTCCTCTCCGACCCAGCTCCTCCTATACCCCTCCTCTCTCACCCAGCTCCTGCTCTCTGACCCCACCCACTCTGACTAGGCTCCTCCTATACCCCTCCTCTCTCACCCCCCCCACTCCACCCACTACTTACCAACCAATCTGCAATCCCTCATTCACTAGGCATGATTCCACTCTTACACAACACACAGACACATTTTACTTACCAATTGGCCATTTAGGCCCACCTCCAACTTACCTCTGCTCTGCCACCATCAGTCACCTGGTGCCGAACCCGGGATTTGAACCCTGGTTGCCTGGATGGAAGGCAGGCACTTACCCACTGGACCACACTGGTTTCCATGTAAGTAGCCTATCAAATTGTCCTTATGTCATGGTCATCCTTTTCATGTGCAAAGGATGCCGCAGGGAAGGACACCAAGGCCTGTATGTTGCTTATAGTTACTACTGCAATCCTCTAGACCACCAAGGAGCTATAGCTCAAAGGTAAGTCTTGTACCTTTGGTGGGGACAGCCCTCACAGGCCAGGGTTCGAATCCTGCCAATGCAGTAGAAGTATCCCAAGGTGGAAATTTTCAAAAAGTGAATAGTTTTTTTTTTGCAAATTTTTTTTTTACTTGGTAACAGAGGAGAAAAGTGGACCCTCTTTTTGGCATGTGTGTCCCGAAATTTCAAATGTTTTCCCTCATGACCTTCTACCAACCGCCCTATCTCTCAAGTAGGTGCAATAGGGACAAGGCCTTATCTTCCTTTATCAATGTCTTTATTTTTTGTCCTTTAAGTTTGGTGAATTGCAGAGTGCAATTGTGGTATTGGGGGTTATAACTGAGCACAAGAATAAGAGGAAGGGGCTACACTTGTTGTAAAATAGGTTGGATGATGGTGATTTTTCATTTTGGTGTGAGCCACTTGCTCAAATCAGGGGTTTTGTGCCAGTGAGCTTGGATAGAAATAAAGGTCAAGTATGAGCTCTGGCTAATGAAATGATGGGTCAAGTTTGAGGCAAGCTAGAGTCCATTTATTAGGTGCAATAAGAAGCTAGAAAGATTGTTTCCTTTAAGATACAGACAAGGGCAGAGTCAAGAATTTGCTCTAGTAGGTCTGCATCATGCTTGCTGCAGGATGTGAAGGAATGGACCTCCACAGCAGTGCGCTGTGCCGGGCTGTGCCGGGCTGTGCCGGGCTGTGCCTGGCTGTGCCGAGTGTGCCGGGCTGGGCTGCGCTGGGCTGGGCTGGGCTGGGCTGGGCTGGGCTGGGCTGGGCTGGGCTGGGCCTGCCCTGGCACTGTGAATTTAATCACCCACCTCCTTCCTTTGAGGAACGCTCACGAACGCCCACGAACGCCCTTGTTCTGTATACAGGCTGACAGCAGGCAATTTAGGACCCTGCTAAATGAGGGTGATGTCCCTATGTGCTTCCTTCGAGTGGCAAAATCCTTCGTCTAAGGCAGGTGGGCTTTTTAAAAATGTGGTTGAAGACCATATGTTGGAGGCGGTATCACGGCACAAGCCGCCGACCGTCTCAGAAGAAAGTGTGCATGGGAGGATATTATTTGCATAGGACAGCCCTCTTCTCAGTCCCATTCTTATGCTGCAGTTGCCATGAAGTGTTACTAGAGGGCAGCAGTATGAACAAAAGAGCACACTGAGGCTTTTCCTCTGCTTGCTGACATGATTCTTGTTCATGGTGGTCTTGCAGGGCCTAAAGAGTGAAGGACTGCGTTGACTGAGGGGATGAGGAATGGCAGGCCTGTATTTGTGGTGAAGGGGGAATAATTAGAAGGTAAACAGCAATATGAAAACGTCAAAGCATATATGTTTGCTGAGTGATTGAGTCTATGTGTCGCGTGTCTCTTTGAAGGGAGATGTGAGAAAGGAACAGCAGCACCATAGACTTCAGATGGGAGAGAGCAAGCAAGGATGAATATTTCCCTCAAATCCAAATACTTACAGTACCTCAAAGATGACAAGTGCGATATGATGTTCTGCAATTGTAAGGATTTGCCATGTGTGGTACATAAATATGCATGGTTAGTGAGGTTTTTCCCAGAATGTGAGTATCGTTAGGCTGGCAAATGTCAGGCACTCCTTTGGGAGTATGAGGCCAAGAAAAAATTTGGGAAGTTTGCTACAGTCATCTGTAGGATCGAAAGACAGACACTGGGGAATCCTTACAGAGGGAGCCAGGCTGCACAAAATGTGGTAACAGTTGGACAGAAATCTTTAGCAGGGACTTTTCTCTACCCCCAATGTGGGACCAGGACCGCAGTACCTCTGTGTCTCTGAAACATATGTTGACCTCTGCACACCACCATCTCAATACCCCTCAATTGTTCCCTCTGGCACCCCAGCTTTGGTAGTGCATCAACCAGGTTTCAATCATTTGAGTGACCACAAACACCCTTCCTATGTGCCTTCCATTTACATTCAGTCAGTAACCCAGCTGCTTCGTTCGCTGTTCAATCTCAAGTGACAGTTGGATGCACATCGCAGGGGTATACAGGCATTTACCGTACTGTACAGCCCCTCTCAGTACAGCCAGACTACACTTCTTAAAATCATGAAACATGTTTTGCCCAACAGTAAGGCCAGGCCTTTCCTCTGTAGTTCATAGCCAACCTAAGGAGGAAAAAATCAACTGAAGAGCATGCCAAAATTCTCTACAGACACTGCCAATCCTCACACTTCTGCCTATTTGCATGCCGAGGTTATTCACTATGACCCACCAAACCAATTGCCAACAGTAGCCTCTCCCTGCCTCATTCGTATGCTCCGATGCCACCTTTATTTAGCAAGTGTTAGTGCTCTCGGATTTTGTAGCGCGATTCGCTATAGCCTCTGTTTTCAACAGAAATGTCCTAAAGGTACCTATACCAATCTGCCGGGTGGGGAGGAAGGGGGCTGATGCTGCTGGCAGTAACATTTTGGGCCACCCCACCTGCAAAAATACAGCCACATGCTCCTTGTTTTACCTTTCAATACCATAACTGCAGCAGAATCGTATGGTGACCCCTGTTGGTAATAGAAACTGTCAAACAGCTTCTTGCCTCCCCCCCCCCCCCCGTTGCCCCTAACCATTTGGGGTACACCCCATGAGGGAGGATCAGAGCAATAAAAACTAATGGTAGCCCCCCAAAAAGTACCTGGAAGCCATGCCATTCTGTGCACCTCATCGCCTTCACGTTGCGCCCAAGCACCTTTTAATACTGAACCCCCCATTTTTGACTGCCCCCTCCCAACAGAAATCAGAGAGTATAGGGGGGTGCAGTAAAAAAGTATTTGCACTTCCCCACAATAAGTCAGGATCCTACTCCACCTATTCCTCTGCTCGCTGACCCCACCCATATACCCCTCTTCTCTGACCCCACCCACTCTGACTAGGCTCCTCCTATACCCCTCCTCTCTGACCCCACCCACTCTGACTAGGCTCCTCCTATGCCCCTCCTCTCTCACCCAGCTCCTCCACTCTGACCCCACCCACTCTGACTAGGCTCCTCCTATACCCCTCCTCTCCGACCCAGCTCCTCCTATACCCCTCCTCTCTCACCCAGCTCCTGCTCTCTGACCCCACCCACTCTGACTAGGCTCCTCCTATACCCCTCCTCTCTCACCCCCCCCACTCCACCCACTACTTACCAACCAATCTGCAATCCCTCATTCACTAGGCATGATTCCACTCTTACACAACACACAGACACATTTTACTTACCAATTGGCCATTTAGGCCCACCTCCAACTTACCTCTGCTCTGCCACCATCAGTCACCTGGTGCCGAACCCGGGATTTGAACCCTGGTTGCCTGGATGGAAGGCAGGCACTTACCCACTGGACCACACTGGTTTCCATGTAAGTAGCCTATCAAATTGTCCTTATGTCATGGTCATCCTTTTCATGTGCAAAGGATGCCGCAGGGAAGGACACCAAGGCCTGTATGTTGCTTATAGTTACTACTGCAATCCTCTAGACCACCAAGGAGCTATAGCTCAAAGGTAAGTCTTGTACCTTTGGTGGGGACAGCCCTCACAGGCCAGGGTTCGAATCCTGCCAATGCAGTAGAAGTATCCCAAGGTGGAAATTTTCAAAAAGTGAATAGTTTTTTTTTTGCAAATTTTTTTTTTACTTGGTAACAGAGGAGAAAAGTGGACCCTCTTTTTGGCATGTGTGTCCCGAAATTTCAAATGTTTTCCCTCATGACCTTCTACCAACCGCCCTATCTCTCAAGTAGGTGCAATAGGGACAAGGCCTTATCTTCCTTTATCAATGTCTTTATTTTTTGTCCTTTAAGTTTGGTGAATTGCAGAGTGCAATTGTGGTATTGGGGGTTATAACTGAGCACAAGAATAAGAGGAAGGGGCTACACTTGTTGTAAAATAGGTTGGATGATGGTGATTTTTCATTTTGGTGTGAGCCACTTGCTCAAATCAGGGGTTTTGTGCCAGTGAGCTTGGATAGAAATAAAGGTCAAGTATGAGCTCTGGCTAATGAAATGATGGGTCAAGTTTGAGGCAAGCTAGAGTCCATTTATTAGGTGCAATAAGAAGCTAGAAAGATTGTTTCCTTTAAGATACAGACAAGGGCAGAGTCAAGAATTTGCTCTAGTAGGTCTGCATCATGCTTGCTGCAGGATGTGAAGGAATGGACCTCCACAGCAGTGCGCTGTGCCGGGCTGTGCCGGGCTGTGCCTGGCTGTGCCGAGTGTGCCGGGCTGGGCTGCGCTGGGCTGGGCTGGGCTGGGCTGGGCTGGGCTGGGCTGGGCTGGGCTGGGCTGGGCCTGCCCTGGCACTGTGAATTTAATCACCCACCTCCTTCCTTTGAGGAACGCTCACGAACGCCCACGAACGCCCTTGTTCTGTATACAGGCTGACAGCAGGCAATTTAGGACCCTGCTAAATGAGGGTGATGTCCCTATGTGCTTCCTTCGAGTGGCAAAATCCTTCGTCTAAGGCAGGTGGGCTTTTTAAAAATGTGGTTGAAGACCATATGTTGGAGGCGGTATCACGGCACAAGCCGCCGACCGTCTCAGAAGAAAGTGTGCATGGGAGGATATTATTTGCATAGGACAGCCCTCTTCTCAGTCCCATTCTTATGCTGCAGTTGCCATGAAGTGTTACTAGAGGGCAGCAGTATGAACAAAAGAGCACACTGAGGCTTTTCCTCTGCTTGCTGACATGATTCTTGTTCATGGTGGTCTTGCAGGGCCTAAAGAGTGAAGGACTGCGTTGACTGAGGGGATGAGGAATGGCAGGCCTGTATTTGTGGTGAAGGGGGAATAATTAGAAGGTAAACAGCAATATGAAAACGTCAAAGCATATATGTTTGCTGAGTGATTGAGTCTATGTGTCGCGTGTCTCTTTGAAGGGAGATGTGAGAAAGGAACAGCAGCACCATAGACTTCAGATGGGAGAGAGCAAGCAAGGATGAATATTTCCCTCAAATCCAAATACTTACAGTACCTCAAAGATGACAAGTGCGATATGATGTTCTGCAATTGTAAGGATTTGCCATGTGTGGTACATAAATATGCATGGTTAGTGAGGTTTTTCCCAGAATGTGAGTATCGTTAGGCTGGCAAATGTCAGGCACTCCTTTGGGAGTATGAGGCCAAGAAAAAATTTGGGAAGTTTGCTACAGTCATCTGTAGGATCGAAAGACAGACACTGGGGAATCCTTACAGAGGGAGCCAGGCTGCACAAAATGTGGTAACAGTTGGACAGAAATCTTTAGCAGGGACTTTTCTCTACCCCCAATGTGGGACCAGGACCGCAGTACCTCTGTGTCTCTGAAACATATGTTGACCTCTGCACACCACCATCTCAATACCCCTCAATTGTTCCCTCTGGCACCCCAGCTTTGGTAGTGCATCAACCAGGTTTCAATCATTTGAGTGACCACAAACACCCTTCCTATGTGCCTTCCATTTACATTCAGTCAGTAACCCAGCTGCTTCGTTCGCTGTTCAATCTCAAGTGACAGTTGGATGCACATCGCAGGGGTATACAGGCATTTACCGTACTGTACAGCCCCTCTCAGTACAGCCAGACTACACTTCTTAAAATCATGAAACATGTTTTGCCCAACAGTAAGGCCAGGCCTTTCCTCTGTAGTTCATAGCCAACCTAAGGAGGAAAAAATCAACTGAAGAGCATGCCAAAATTCTCTACAGACACTGCCAATCCTCACACTTCTGCCTATTTGCATGCCGAGGTTATTCACTATGACCCACCAAACCAATTGCCAACAGTAGCCTCTCCCTGCCTCATTCGTATGCTCCGATGCCACCTTTATTTAGCAAGTGTTAGTGCTCTCGGATTTTGTAGCGCGATTCGCTATAGCCTCTGTTTTCAACAGAAATGTCCTAAAGGTACCTATACCAATCTGCCGGGTGGGGAGGAAGGGGGCTGATGCTGCTGGCAGTAACATTTTGGGCCACCCCACCTGCAAAAATACAGCCACATGCTCCTTGTTTTACCTTTCAATACCATAACTGCAGCAGAATCGTATGGTGACCCCTGTTGGTAATAGAAACTGTCAAACAGCTTCTTGCCTCCCCCCCCCCCCCCGTTGCCCCTAACCATTTGGGGTACACCCCATGAGGGAGGATCAGAGCAATAAAAACTAATGGTAGCCCCCCAAAAAGTACCTGGAAGCCATGCCATTCTGTGCACCTCATCGCCTTCACGTTGCGCCCAAGCACCTTTTAATACTGAACCCCCCATTTTTGACTGCCCCCTCCCAACAGAAATCAGAGAGTATAGGGGGGTGCAGTAAAAAAGTATTTGCACTTCCCCACAATAAGTCAGGATCCTACTCCACCTATTCCTCTGCTCGCTGACCCCACCCATATACCCCTCTTCTCTGACCCCACCCACTCTGACTAGGCTCCTCCTATACCCCTCCTCTCTGACCCAGCTCCTCCTATACCCCTCCTCTCTGACCCCACCCACTCTGACTAGGCTCCTCCTGAACCCCTCCTCTCTGACCCCACCCACTCTGACTAGGCTCCTCCTATGCCCCTCCTCTCTCACCCAGCTCCTCCACTCTGACCCCACCCACTCTGACTAGGCTCCTCCTATACCCCTCCTCTCCGACCCAGCTCCTCCTATACCCCTCCTCTCTCACCCAGCTCCTGCTCTCTGACCCCACCCACTCTGACTAGGCTCCTCCTATACCCCTCCTCTCTCACCCCCCCCACTCCACCCACTACTTACCAACCAATCTGCAATCCCTCATTCACTAGGCATGATTCCACTCTTACACAACACACAGACACATTTTACTTACCAATTGGCCATTTAGGCCCACCTCCAACTTACCTCTGCTCTGCCACCATCAGTCACCTGGTGCCGAACCCGGGATTTGAACCCTGGTTGCCTGGATGGAAGGCAGGCACTTACCCACTGGACCACACTGGTTTCCATGTAAGTAGCCTATCAAATTGTCCTTATGTCATGGTCATCCTTTTCATGTGCAAAGGATGCCGCAGGGAAGGACACCAAGGCCTGTATGTTGCTTATAGTTACTACTGCAATCCTCTAGACCACCAAGGAGCTATAGCTCAAAGGTAAGTCTTGTACCTTTGGTGGGGACAGCCCTCACAGGCCAGGGTTCGAATCCTGCCAATGCAGTAGAAGTATCCCAAGGTGGAAATTTTCAAAAAGTGAATAGTTTTTTTTTTGCAAATTTTTTTTTTACTTGGTAACAGAGGAGAAAAGTGGACCCTCTTTTTGGCATGTGTGTCCCGAAATTTCAAATGTTTTCCCTCATGACCTTCTACCAACCGCCCTATCTCTCAAGTAGGTGCAATAGGGACAAGGCCTTATCTTCCTTTATCAATGTCTTTATTTTTTGTCCTTTAAGTTTGGTGAATTGCAGAGTGCAATTGTGGTATTGGGGGTTATAACTGAGCACAAGAATAAGAGGAAGGGGCTACACTTGTTGTAAAATAGGTTGGATGATGGTGATTTTTCATTTTGGTGTGAGCCACTTGCTCAAATCAGGGGTTTTGTGCCAGTGAGCTTGGATAGAAATAAAGGTCAAGTATGAGCTCTGGCTAATGAAATGATGGGTCAAGTTTGAGGCAAGCTAGAGTCCATTTATTAGGTGCAATAAGAAGCTAGAAAGATTGTTTCCTTTAAGATACAGACAAGGGCAGAGTCAAGAATTTGCTCTAGTAGGTCTGCATCATGCTTGCTGCAGGATGTGAAGGAATGGACCTCCACAGCAGTGCGCTGTGCCGGGCTGTGCCGGGCTGTGCCTGGCTGTGCCTGGCTGTGCCGAGTGTGCCGGGCTGGGCTGCGCTGGGCTGGGCTGGGCTGGGCTGGGCTGGGCTGGGCTGGGCTGGGCTGGGCCTGCCCTGGCACTGTGAATTTAATCACCCACCTCCTTCCTTTGAGGAACGCTCACGAACGCCCACGAACGCCCTTGTTCTGTATACAGGCTGACAGCAGGCAATTTAGGACCCTGCTAAATGAGGGTGATGTCCCTATGTGCTTCCTTCGAGTGGCAAAATCCTTCGTCTAAGGCAGGTGGGCTTTTTAAAAATGTGGTTGAAGACCATATGTTGGAGGCGGTATCACGGCACAAGCCGCCGACCGTCTCAGAAGAAAGTGTGCATGGGAGGATATTATTTGCATAGGACAGCCCTCTTCTCAGTCCCATTCTTATGCTGCAGTTGCCATGAAGTGTTACTAGAGGGCAGCAGTATGAACAAAAGAGCACACTGAGGCTTTTCCTCTGCTTGCTGACATGATTCTTGTTCATGGTGGTCTTGCAGGGCCTAAAGAGTGAAGGACTGCGTTGACTGAGGGGATGAGGAATGGCAGGCCTGTATTTGTGGTGAAGGGGGAATAATTAGAAGGTAAACAGCAATATGAAAACGTCAAAGCATATATGTTTGCTGAGTGATTGAGTCTATGTGTCGCGTGTCTCTTTGAAGGGAGATGTGAGAAAGGAACAGCAGCACCATAGACTTCAGATGGGAGAGAGCAAGCAAGGATGAATATTTCCCTCAAATCCAAATACTTACAGTACCTCAAAGATGACAAGTGCGATATGATGTTCTGCAATTGTAAGGATTTGCCATGTGTGGTACATAAATATGCATGGTTAGTGAGGTTTTTCCCAGAATGTGAGTATCGTTAGGCTGGCAAATGTCAGGCACTCCTTTGGGAGTATGAGGCCAAGAAAAAATTTGGGAAGTTTGCTACAGTCATCTGTAGGATCGAAAGACAGACACTGGGGAATCCTTACAGAGGGAGCCAGGCTGCACAAAATGTGGTAACAGTTGGACAGAAATCTTTAGCAGGGACTTTTCTCTACCCCCAATGTGGGACCAGGACCGCAGTACCTCTGTGTCTCTGAAACATATGTTGACCTCTGCACACCACCATCTCAATACCCCTCAATTGTTCCCTCTGGCACCCCAGCTTTGGTAGTGCATCAACCAGGTTTCAATCATTTGAGTGACCACAAACACCCTTCCTATGTGCCTTCCATTTACATTCAGTCAGTAACCCAGCTGCTTCGTTCGCTGTTCAATCTCAAGTGACAGTTGGATGCACATCGCAGGGGTATACAGGCATTTACCGTACTGTACAGCCCCTCTCAGTACAGCCAGACTACACTTCTTAAAATCATGAAACATGTTTTGCCCAACAGTAAGGCCAGGCCTTTCCTCTGTAGTTCATAGCCAACCTAAGGAGGAAAAAATCAACTGAAGAGCATGCCAAAATTCTCTACAGACACTGCCAATCCTCACACTTCTGCCTATTTGCATGCCGAGGTTATTCACTATGACCCACCAAACCAATTGCCAACAGTAGCCTCTCCCTGCCTCATTCGTATGCTCCGATGCCACCTTTATTTAGCAAGTGTTAGTGCTCTCGGATTTTGTAGCGCGATTCGCTATAGCCTCTGTTTTCAACAGAAATGTCCTAAAGGTACCTATACCAATCTGCCGGGTGGGGAGGAAGGGGGCTGATGCTGCTGGCAGTAACATTTTGGGCCACCCCACCTGCAAAAATACAGCCACATGCTCCTTGTTTTACCTTTCAATACCATAACTGCAGCAGAATCGTATGGTGACCCCTGTTGGTAATAGAAACTGTCAAACAGCTTCTTGCCTCCCCCCCCCCCCCCGTTGCCCCTAACCATTTGGGGTACACCCCATGAGGGAGGATCAGAGCAATAAAAACTAATGGTAGCCCCCCAAAAAGTACCTGGAAGCCATGCCATTCTGTGCACCTCATCGCCTTCACGTTGCGCCCAAGCACCTTTTAATACTGAACCCCCCATTTTTGACTGCCCCCTCCCAACAGAAATCAGAGAGTATAGGGGGGTGCAGTAAAAAAGTATTTGCACTTCCCCACAATAAGTCAGGATCCTACTCCACCTATTCCTCTGCTCGCTGACCCCACCCATATACCCCTCTTCTCTGACCCCACCCACTCTGACTAGGCTCCTCCTATACCCCTCCTCTCTGACCCAGCTCCTCCTATACCCCTCCTCTCTGACCCCACCCACTCTGACTAGGCTCCTCCTGAACCCCTCCTCTCTGACCCCACCCACTCTGACTAGGCTCCTCCTATGCCCCTCCTCTCTCACCCAGCTCCTCCACTCTGACCCCACCCACTCTGACTAGGCTCCTCCTATACCCCTCCTCTCCGACCCAGCTCCTCCTATACCCCTCCTCTCTCACCCAGCTCCTGCTCTCTGACCCCACCCACTCTGACTAGGCTCCTCCTATACCCCTCCTCTCTCACCCCCCCCACTCCACCCACTACTTACCAACCAATCTGCAATCCCTCATTCACTAGGCATGATTCCACTCTTACACAACACACAGACACATTTTACTTACCAATTGGCCATTTAGGCCCACCTCCAACTTACCTCTGCTCTGCCACCATCAGTCACCTGGTGCCGAACCCGGGATTTGAACCCTGGTTGCCTGGATGGAAGGCAGGCACTTACCCACTGGACCACACTGGTTTCCATGTAAGTAGCCTATCAAATTGTCCTTATGTCATGGTCATCCTTTTCATGTGCAAAGGATGCCGCAGGGAAGGACACCAAGGCCTGTATGTTGCTTATAGTTACTACTGCAATCCTCTAGACCACCAAGGAGCTATAGCTCAAAGGTAAGTCTTGTACCTTTGGTGGGGACAGCCCTCACAGGCCAGGGTTCGAATCCTGCCAATGCAGTAGAAGTATCCCAAGGTGGAAATTTTCAAAAAGTGAATAGTTTTTTTTTTGCAAATTTTTTTTTTACTTGGTAACAGAGGAGAAAAGTGGACCCTCTTTTTGGCATGTGTGTCCCGAAATTTCAAATGTTTTCCCTCATGACCTTCTACCAACCGCCCTATCTCTCAAGTAGGTGCAATAGGGACAAGGCCTTATCTTCCTTTATCAATGTCTTTATTTTTTGTCCTTTAAGTTTGGTGAATTGCAGAGTGCAATTGTGGTATTGGGGGTTATAACTGAGCACAAGAATAAGAGGAAGGGGCTACACTTGTTGTAAAATAGGTTGGATGATGGTGATTTTTCATTTTGGTGTGAGCCACTTGCTCAAATCAGGGGTTTTGTGCCAGTGAGCTTGGATAGAAATAAAGGTCAAGTATGAGCTCTGGCTAATGAAATGATGGGTCAAGTTTGAGGCAAGCTAGAGTCCATTTATTAGGTGCAATAAGAAGCTAGAAAGATTGTTTCCTTTAAGATACAGACAAGGGCAGAGTCAAGAATTTGCTCTAGTAGGTCTGCATCATGCTTGCTGCAGGATGTGAAGGAATGGACCTCCACAGCAGTGCGCTGTGCCGGGCTGTGCCGGGCTGTGCCGGGCTGTGCCTGGCTGTGCCGAGTGTGCCGGGCTGGGCTGCGCTGGGCTGGGCTGGGCTGGGCTGGGCTGGGCTGGGCTGGGCTGGGCTGGGCCTGCCCTGGCACTGTGAATTTAATCACCCACCTCCTTCCTTTGAGGAACGCTCACGAACGCCCACGAACGCCCTTGTTCTGTATACAGGCTGACAGCAGGCAATTTAGGACCCTGCTAAATGAGGGTGATGTCCCTATGTGCTTCCTTCGAGTGGCAAAATCCTTCGTCTAAGGCAGGTGGGCTTTTTAAAAATGTGGTTGAAGACCATATGTTGGAGGCGGTATCACGGCACAAGCCGCCGACCGTCTCAGAAGAAAGTGTGCATGGGAGGATATTATTTGCATAGGACAGCCCTCTTCTCAGTCCCATTCTTATGCTGCAGTTGCCATGAAGTGTTACTAGAGGGCAGCAGTATGAACAAAAGAGCACACTGAGGCTTTTCCTCTGCTTGCTGACATGATTCTTGTTCATGGTGGTCTTGCAGGGCCTAAAGAGTGAAGGACTGCGTTGACTGAGGGGATGAGGAATGGCAGGCCTGTATTTGTGGTGAAGGGGGAATAATTAGAAGGTAAACAGCAATATGAAAACGTCAAAGCATATATGTTTGCTGAGTGATTGAGTCTATGTGTCGCGTGTCTCTTTGAAGGGAGATGTGAGAAAGGAACAGCAGCACCATAGACTTCAGATGGGAGAGAGCAAGCAAGGATGAATATTTCCCTCAAATCCAAATACTTACAGTACCTCAAAGATGACAAGTGCGATATGATGTTCTGCAATTGTAAGGATTTGCCATGTGTGGTACATAAATATGCATGGTTAGTGAGGTTTTTCCCAGAATGTGAGTATCGTTAGGCTGGCAAATGTCAGGCACTCCTTTGGGAGTATGAGGCCAAGAAAAAATTTGGGAAGTTTGCTACAGTCATCTGTAGGATCGAAAGACAGACACTGGGGAATCCTTACAGAGGGAGCCAGGCTGCACAAAATGTGGTAACAGTTGGACAGAAATCTTTAGCAGGGACTTTTCTCTACCCCCAATGTGGGACCAGGACCGCAGTACCTCTGTGTCTCTGAAACATATGTTGACCTCTGCACACCACCATCTCAATACCCCTCAATTGTTCCCTCTGGCACCCCAGCTTTGGTAGTGCATCAACCAGGTTTCAATCATTTGAGTGACCACAAACACCCTTCCTATGTGCCTTCCATTTACATTCAGTCAGTAACCCAGCTGCTTCGTTCGCTGTTCAATCTCAAGTGACAGTTGGATGCACATCGCAGGGGTATACAGGCATTTACCGTACTGTACAGCCCCTCTCAGTACAGCCAGACTACACTTCTTAAAATCATGAAACATGTTTTGCCCAACAGTAAGGCCAGGCCTTTCCTCTGTAGTTCATAGCCAACCTAAGGAGGAAAAAATCAACTGAAGAGCATGCCAAAATTCTCTACAGACACTGCCAATCCTCACACTTCTGCCTATTTGCATGCCGAGGTTATTCACTATGACCCACCAAACCAATTGCCAACAGTAGCCTCTCCCTGCCTCATTCGTATGCTCCGATGCCACCTTTATTTAGCAAGTGTTAGTGCTCTCGGATTTTGTAGCGCGATTCGCTATAGCCTCTGTTTTCAACAGAAATGTCCTAAAGGTACCTATACCAATCTGCCGGGTGGGGAGGAAGGGGGCTGATGCTGCTGGCAGTAACATTTTGGGCCACCCCACCTGCAAAAATACAGCCACATGCTCCTTGTTTTACCTTTCAATACCATAACTGCAGCAGAATCGTATGGTGACCCCTGTTGGTAATAGAAACTGTCAAACAGCTTCTTGCCTCCCCCCCCCCCCCCGTTGCCCCTAACCATTTGGGGTACACCCCATGAGGGAGGATCAGAGCAATAAAAACTAATGGTAGCCCCCCAAAAAGTACCTGGAAGCCATGCCATTCTGTGCACCTCATCGCCTTCACGTTGCGCCCAAGCACCTTTTAATACTGAACCCCCCATTTTTGACTGCCCCCTCCCAACAGAAATCAGAGAGTATAGGGGGGTGCAGTAAAAAAGTATTTGCACTTCCCCACAATAAGTCAGGATCCTACTCCACCTATTCCTCTGCTCGCTGACCCCACCCATATACCCCTCTTCTCTGACCCCACCCACTCTGACTAGGCTCCTCCTATACCCCTCCTCTCTGACCCAGCTCCTCCTATACCCCTCCTCTCTGACCCCACCCACTCTGACTAGGCTCCTCCTGAACCCCTCCTCTCTGACCCCACCCACTCTGACTAGGCTCCTCCTATGCCCCTCCTCTCTCACCCAGCTCCTCCACTCTGACCCCACCCACTCTGACTAGGCTCCTCCTATACCCCTCCTCTCCGACCCAGCTCCTCCTATACCCCTCCTCTCTCACCCAGCTCCTGCTCTCTGACCCCACCCACTCTGACTAGGCTCCTCCTATACCCCTCCTCTCTCACCCCCCCCACTCCACCCACTACTTACCAACCAATCTGCAATCCCTCATTCACTAGGCATGATTCCACTCTTACACAACACACAGACACATTTTACTTACCAATTGGCCATTTAGGCCCACCTCCAACTTACCTCTGCTCTGCCACCATCAGTCACCTGGTGCCGAACCCGGGATTTGAACCCTGGTTGCCTGGATGGAAGGCAGGCACTTACCCACTGGACCACACTGGTTTCCATGTAAGTAGCCTATCAAATTGTCCTTATGTCATGGTCATCCTTTTCATGTGCAAAGGATGCCGCAGGGAAGGACACCAAGGCCTGTATGTTGCTTATAGTTACTACTGCAATCCTCTAGACCACCAAGGAGCTATAGCTCAAAGGTAAGTCTTGTACCTTTGGTGGGGACAGCCCTCACAGGCCAGGGTTCGAATCCTGCCAATGCAGTAGAAGTATCCCAAGGTGGAAATTTTCAAAAAGTGAATAGTTTTTTTTTTGCAAATTTTTTTTTTACTTGGTAACAGAGGAGAAAAGTGGACCCTCTTTTTGGCATGTGTGTCCCGAAATTTCAAATGTTTTCCCTCATGACCTTCTACCAACCGCCCTATCTCTCAAGTAGGTGCAATAGGGACAAGGCCTTATCTTCCTTTATCAATGTCTTTATTTTTTGTCCTTTAAGTTTGGTGAATTGCAGAGTGCAATTGTGGTATTGGGGGTTATAACTGAGCACAAGAATAAGAGGAAGGGGCTACACTTGTTGTAAAATAGGTTGGATGATGGTGATTTTTCATTTTGGTGTGAGCCACTTGCTCAAATCAGGGGTTTTGTGCCAGTGAGCTTGGATAGAAATAAAGGTCAAGTATGAGCTCTGGCTAATGAAATGATGGGTCAAGTTTGAGGCAAGCTAGAGTCCATTTATTAGGTGCAATAAGAAGCTAGAAAGATTGTTTCCTTTAAGATACAGACAAGGGCAGAGTCAAGAATTTGCTCTAGTAGGTCTGCATCATGCTTGCTGCAGGATGTGAAGGAATGGACCTCCACAGCAGTGCGCTGTGCCGGGCTGTGCCGGGCTGTGCCGGGCTGTGCCTGGCTGTGCCGAGTGTGCCGGGCTGGGCTGCGCTGGGCTGGGCTGGGCTGGGCTGGGCTGGGCTGGGCTGGGCTGGGCTGGGCCTGCCCTGGCACTGTGAATTTAATCACCCACCTCCTTCCTTTGAGGAACGCTCACGAACGCCCACGAACGCCCTTGTTCTGTATACAGGCTGACAGCAGGCAATTTAGGACCCTGCTAAATGAGGGTGATGTCCCTATGTGCTTCCTTCGAGTGGCAAAATCCTTCGTCTAAGGCAGGTGGGCTTTTTAAAAATGTGGTTGAAGACCATATGTTGGAGGCGGTATCACGGCACAAGCCGCCGACCGTCTCAGAAGAAAGTGTGCATGGGAGGATATTATTTGCATAGGACAGCCCTCTTCTCAGTCCCATTCTTATGCTGCAGTTGCCATGAAGTGTTACTAGAGGGCAGCAGTATGAACAAAAGAGCACACTGAGGCTTTTCCTCTGCTTGCTGACATGATTCTTGTTCATGGTGGTCTTGCAGGGCCTAAAGAGTGAAGGACTGCGTTGACTGAGGGGATGAGGAATGGCAGGCCTGTATTTGTGGTGAAGGGGGAATAATTAGAAGGTAAACAGCAATATGAAAACGTCAAAGCATATATGTTTGCTGAGTGATTGAGTCTATGTGTCGCGTGTCTCTTTGAAGGGAGATGTGAGAAAGGAACAGCAGCACCATAGACTTCAGATGGGAGAGAGCAAGCAAGGATGAATATTTCCCTCAAATCCAAATACTTACAGTACCTCAAAGATGACAAGTGCGATATGATGTTCTGCAATTGTAAGGATTTGCCATGTGTGGTACATAAATATGCATGGTTAGTGAGGTTTTTCCCAGAATGTGAGTATCGTTAGGCTGGCAAATGTCAGGCACTCCTTTGGGAGTATGAGGCCAAGAAAAAATTTGGGAAGTTTGCTACAGTCATCTGTAGGATCGAAAGACAGACACTGGGGAATCCTTACAGAGGGAGCCAGGCTGCACAAAATGTGGTAACAGTTGGACAGAAATCTTTAGCAGGGACTTTTCTCTACCCCCAATGTGGGACCAGGACCGCAGTACCTCTGTGTCTCTGAAACATATGTTGACCTCTGCACACCACCATCTCAATACCCCTCAATTGTTCCCTCTGGCACCCCAGCTTTGGTAGTGCATCAACCAGGTTTCAATCATTTGAGTGACCACAAACACCCTTCCTATGTGCCTTCCATTTACATTCAGTCAGTAACCCAGCTGCTTCGTTCGCTGTTCAATCTCAAGTGACAGTTGGATGCACATCGCAGGGGTATACAGGCATTTACCGTACTGTACAGCCCCTCTCAGTACAGCCAGACTACACTTCTTAAAATCATGAAACATGTTTTGCCCAACAGTAAGGCCAGGCCTTTCCTCTGTAGTTCATAGCCAACCTAAGGAGGAAAAAATCAACTGAAGAGCATGCCAAAATTCTCTACAGACACTGCCAATCCTCACACTTCTGCCTATTTGCATGCCGAGGTTATTCACTATGACCCACCAAACCAATTGCCAACAGTAGCCTCTCCCTGCCTCATTCGTATGCTCCGATGCCACCTTTATTTAGCAAGTGTTAGTGCTCTCGGATTTTGTAGCGCGATTCGCTATAGCCTCTGTTTTCAACAGAAATGTCCTAAAGGTACCTATACCAATCTGCCGGGTGGGGAGGAAGGGGGCTGATGCTGCTGGCAGTAACATTTTGGGCCACCCCACCTGCAAAAATACAGCCACATGCTCCTTGTTTTACCTTTCAATACCATAACTGCAGCAGAATCGTATGGTGACCCCTGTTGGTAATAGAAACTGTCAAACAGCTTCTTGCCTCCCCCCCCCCCCCCGTTGCCCCTAACCATTTGGGGTACACCCCATGAGGGAGGATCAGAGCAATAAAAACTAATGGTAGCCCCCCAAAAAGTACCTGGAAGCCATGCCATTCTGTGCACCTCATCGCCTTCACGTTGCGCCCAAGCACCTTTTAATACTGAACCCCCCATTTTTGACTGCCCCCTCCCAACAGAAATCAGAGAGTATAGGGGGGTGCAGTAAAAAAGTATTTGCACTTCCCCACAATAAGTCAGGATCCTACTCCACCTATTCCTCTGCTCGCTGACCCCACCCATATACCCCTCTTCTCTGACCCCACCCACTCTGACTAGGCTCCTCCTATACCCCTCCTCTCTGACCCAGCTCCTCCTATACCCCTCCTCTCTGACCCCACCCACTCTGACTAGGCTCCTCCTGAACCCCTCCTCTCTGACCCCACCCACTCTGACTAGGCTCCTCCTATGCCCCTCCTCTCTCACCCAGCTCCTCCACTCTGACCCCACCCACTCTGACTAGGCTCCTCCTATACCCCTCCTCTCCGACCCAGCTCCTCCTATACCCCTCCTCTCTCACCCAGCTCCTGCTCTCTGACCCCACCCACTCTGACTAGGCTCCTCCTATACCCCTCCTCTCTCACCCCCCCCACTCCACCCACTACTTACCAACCAATCTGCAATCCCTCATTCACTAGGCATGATTCCACTCTTACACAACACACAGACACATTTTACTTACCAATTGGCCATTTAGGCCCACCTCCAACTTACCTCTGCTCTGCCACCATCAGTCACCTGGTGCCGAACCCGGGATTTGAACCCTGGTTGCCTGGATGGAAGGCAGGCACTTACCCACTGGACCACACTGGTTTCCATGTAAGTAGCCTATCAAATTGTCCTTATGTCATGGTCATCCTTTTCATGTGCAAAGGATGCCGCAGGGAAGGACACCAAGGCCTGTATGTTGCTTATAGTTACTACTGCAATCCTCTAGACCACCAAGGAGCTATAGCTCAAAGGTAAGTCTTGTACCTTTGGTGGGGACAGCCCTCACAGGCCAGGGTTCGAATCCTGCCAATGCAGTAGAAGTATCCCAAGGTGGAAATTTTCAAAAAGTGAATAGTTTTTTTTTTGCAAATTTTTTTTTTACTTGGTAACAGAGGAGAAAAGTGGACCCTCTTTTTGGCATGTGTGTCCCGAAATTTCAAATGTTTTCCCTCATGACCTTCTACCAACCGCCCTATCTCTCAAGTAGGTGCAATAGGGACAAGGCCTTATCTTCCTTTATCAATGTCTTTATTTTTTGTCCTTTAAGTTTGGTGAATTGCAGAGTGCAATTGTGGTATTGGGGGTTATAACTGAGCACAAGAATAAGAGGAAGGGGCTACACTTGTTGTAAAATAGGTTGGATGATGGTGATTTTTCATTTTGGTGTGAGCCACTTGCTCAAATCAGGGGTTTTGTGCCAGTGAGCTTGGATAGAAATAAAGGTCAAGTATGAGCTCTGGCTAATGAAATGATGGGTCAAGTTTGAGGCAAGCTAGAGTCCATTTATTAGGTGCAATAAGAAGCTAGAAAGATTGTTTCCTTTAAGATACAGACAAGGGCAGAGTCAAGAATTTGCTCTAGTAGGTCTGCATCATGCTTGCTGCAGGATGTGAAGGAATGGACCTCCACAGCAGTGCGCTGTGCCGGGCTGTGCCGGGCTGTGCCGGGCTGTGCCTGGCTGTGCCGAGTGTGCCGGGCTGGGCTGCGCTGGGCTGGGCTGGGCTGGGCTGGGCTGGGCTGGGCTGGGCTGGGCTGGGCCTGCCCTGGCACTGTGAATTTAATCACCCACCTCCTTCCTTTGAGGAACGCTCACGAACGCCCACGAACGCCCTTGTTCTGTATACAGGCTGACAGCAGGCAATTTAGGACCCTGCTAAATGAGGGTGATGTCCCTATGTGCTTCCTTCGAGTGGCAAAATCCTTCGTCTAAGGCAGGTGGGCTTTTTAAAAATGTGGTTGAAGACCATATGTTGGAGGCGGTATCACGGCACAAGCCGCCGACCGTCTCAGAAGAAAGTGTGCATGGGAGGATATTATTTGCATAGGACAGCCCTCTTCTCAGTCCCATTCTTATGCTGCAGTTGCCATGAAGTGTTACTAGAGGGCAGCAGTATGAACAAAAGAGCACACTGAGGCTTTTCCTCTGCTTGCTGACATGATTCTTGTTCATGGTGGTCTTGCAGGGCCTAAAGAGTGAAGGACTGCGTTGACTGAGGGGATGAGGAATGGCAGGCCTGTATTTGTGGTGAAGGGGGAATAATTAGAAGGTAAACAGCAATATGAAAACGTCAAAGCATATATGTTTGCTGAGTGATTGAGTCTATGTGTCGCGTGTCTCTTTGAAGGGAGATGTGAGAAAGGAACAGCAGCACCATAGACTTCAGATGGGAGAGAGCAAGCAAGGATGAATATTTCCCTCAAATCCAAATACTTACAGTACCTCAAAGATGACAAGTGCGATATGATGTTCTGCAATTGTAAGGATTTGCCATGTGTGGTACATAAATATGCATGGTTAGTGAGGTTTTTCCCAGAATGTGAGTATCGTTAGGCTGGCAAATGTCAGGCACTCCTTTGGGAGTATGAGGCCAAGAAAAAATTTGGGAAGTTTGCTACAGTCATCTGTAGGATCGAAAGACAGACACTGGGGAATCCTTACAGAGGGAGCCAGGCTGCACAAAATGTGGTAACAGTTGGACAGAAATCTTTAGCAGGGACTTTTCTCTACCCCCAATGTGGGACCAGGACCGCAGTACCTCTGTGTCTCTGAAACATATGTTGACCTCTGCACACCACCATCTCAATACCCCTCAATTGTTCCCTCTGGCACCCCAGCTTTGGTAGTGCATCAACCAGGTTTCAATCATTTGAGTGACCACAAACACCCTTCCTATGTGCCTTCCATTTACATTCAGTCAGTAACCCAGCTGCTTCGTTCGCTGTTCAATCTCAAGTGACAGTTGGATGCACATCGCAGGGGTATACAGGCATTTACCGTACTGTACAGCCCCTCTCAGTACAGCCAGACTACACTTCTTAAAATCATGAAACATGTTTTGCCCAACAGTAAGGCCAGGCCTTTCCTCTGTAGTTCATAGCCAACCTAAGGAGGAAAAAATCAACTGAAGAGCATGCCAAAATTCTCTACAGACACTGCCAATCCTCACACTTCTGCCTATTTGCATGCCGAGGTTATTCACTATGACCCACCAAACCAATTGCCAACAGTAGCCTCTCCCTGCCTCATTCGTATGCTCCGATGCCACCTTTATTTAGCAAGTGTTAGTGCTCTCGGATTTTGTAGCGCGATTCGCTATAGCCTCTGTTTTCAACAGAAATGTCCTAAAGGTACCTATACCAATCTGCCGGGTGGGGAGGAAGGGGGCTGATGCTGCTGGCAGTAACATTTTGGGCCACCCCACCTGCAAAAATACAGCCACATGCTCCTTGTTTTACCTTTCAATACCATAACTGCAGCAGAATCGTATGGTGACCCCTGTTGGTAATAGAAACTGTCAAACAGCTTCTTGCCTCCCCCCCCCCCCCCGTTGCCCCTAACCATTTGGGGTACACCCCATGAGGGAGGATCAGAGCAATAAAAACTAATGGTAGCCCCCCAAAAAGTACCTGGAAGCCATGCCATTCTGTGCACCTCATCGCCTTCACGTTGCGCCCAAGCACCTTTTAATACTGAACCCCCCATTTTTGACTGCCCCCTCCCAACAGAAATCAGAGAGTATAGGGGGGTGCAGTAAAAAAGTATTTGCACTTCCCCACAATAAGTCAGGATCCTACTCCACCTATTCCTCTGCTCGCTGACCCCACCCATATACCCCTCTTCTCTGACCCCACCCACTCTGACTAGGCTCCTCCTATACCCCTCCTCTCTGACCCCACCCACTCTGACTAGGCTCCTCCTATGCCCCTCCTCTCTCACCCAGCTCCTCCACTCTGACCCCACCCACTCTGACTAGGCTCCTCCTATACCCCTCCTCTCCGACCCAGCTCCTCCTATACCCCTCCTCTCTCACCCAGCTCCTGCTCTCTGACCCCACCCACTCTGACTAGGCTCCTCCTATACCCCTCCTCTCTCACCCCCCCCACTCCACCCACTACTTACCAACCAATCTGCAATCCCTCATTCACTAGGCATGATTCCACTCTTACACAACACACAGACACATTTTACTTACCAATTGGCCATTTAGGCCCACCTCCAACTTACCTCTGCTCTGCCACCATCAGTCACCTGGTGCCGAACCCGGGATTTGAACCCTGGTTGCCTGGATGGAAGGCAGGCACTTACCCACTGGACCACACTGGTTTCCATGTAAGTAGCCTATCAAATTGTCCTTATGTCATGGTCATCCTTTTCATGTGCAAAGGATGCCGCAGGGAAGGACACCAAGGCCTGTATGTTGCTTATAGTTACTACTGCAATCCTCTAGACCACCAAGGAGCTATAGCTCAAAGGTAAGTCTTGTACCTTTGGTGGGGACAGCCCTCACAGGCCAGGGTTCGAATCCTGCCAATGCAGTAGAAGTATCCCAAGGTGGAAATTTTCAAAAAGTGAATAGTTTTTTTTTTGCAAATTTTTTTTTTACTTGGTAACAGAGGAGAAAAGTGGACCCTCTTTTTGGCATGTGTGTCCCGAAATTTCAAATGTTTTCCCTCATGACCTTCTACCAACCGCCCTATCTCTCAAGTAGGTGCAATAGGGACAAGGCCTTATCTTCCTTTATCAATGTCTTTATTTTTTGTCCTTTAAGTTTGGTGAATTGCAGAGTGCAATTGTGGTATTGGGGGTTATAACTGAGCACAAGAATAAGAGGAAGGGGCTACACTTGTTGTAAAATAGGTTGGATGATGGTGATTTTTCATTTTGGTGTGAGCCACTTGCTCAAATCAGGGGTTTTGTGCCAGTGAGCTTGGATAGAAATAAAGGTCAAGTATGAGCTCTGGCTAATGAAATGATGGGTCAAGTTTGAGGCAAGCTAGAGTCCATTTATTAGGTGCAATAAGAAGCTAGAAAGATTGTTTCCTTTAAGATACAGACAAGGGCAGAGTCAAGAATTTGCTCTAGTAGGTCTGCATCATGCTTGCTGCAGGATGTGAAGGAATGGACCTCCACAGCAGTGCGCTGTGCCGGGCTGTGCCGGGCTGTGCCTGGCTGTGCCGAGTGTGCCGGGCTGGGCTGCGCTGGGCTGGGCTGGGCTGGGCTGGGCTGGGCTGGGCTGGGCTGGGCTGGGCTGGGCCTGCCCTGGCACTGTGAATTTAATCACCCACCTCCTTCCTTTGAGGAACGCTCACGAACGCCCACGAACGCCCTTGTTCTGTATACAGGCTGACAGCAGGCAATTTAGGACCCTGCTAAATGAGGGTGATGTCCCTATGTGCTTCCTTCGAGTGGCAAAATCCTTCGTCTAAGGCAGGTGGGCTTTTTAAAAATGTGGTTGAAGACCATATGTTGGAGGCGGTATCACGGCACAAGCCGCCGACCGTCTCAGAAGAAAGTGTGCATGGGAGGATATTATTTGCATAGGACAGCCCTCTTCTCAGTCCCATTCTTATGCTGCAGTTGCCATGAAGTGTTACTAGAGGGCAGCAGTATGAACAAAAGAGCACACTGAGGCTTTTCCTCTGCTTGCTGACATGATTCTTGTTCATGGTGGTCTTGCAGGGCCTAAAGAGTGAAGGACTGCGTTGACTGAGGGGATGAGGAATGGCAGGCCTGTATTTGTGGTGAAGGGGGAATAATTAGAAGGTAAACAGCAATATGAAAACGTCAAAGCATATATGTTTGCTGAGTGATTGAGTCTATGTGTCGCGTGTCTCTTTGAAGGGAGATGTGAGAAAGGAACAGCAGCACCATAGACTTCAGATGGGAGAGAGCAAGCAAGGATGAATATTTCCCTCAAATCCAAATACTTACAGTACCTCAAAGATGACAAGTGCGATATGATGTTCTGCAATTGTAAGGATTTGCCATGTGTGGTACATAAATATGCATGGTTAGTGAGGTTTTTCCCAGAATGTGAGTATCGTTAGGCTGGCAAATGTCAGGCACTCCTTTGGGAGTATGAGGCCAAGAAAAAATTTGGGAAGTTTGCTACAGTCATCTGTAGGATCGAAAGACAGACACTGGGGAATCCTTACAGAGGGAGCCAGGCTGCACAAAATGTGGTAACAGTTGGACAGAAATCTTTAGCAGGGACTTTTCTCTACCCCCAATGTGGGACCAGGACCGCAGTACCTCTGTGTCTCTGAAACATATGTTGACCTCTGCACACCACCATCTCAATACCCCTCAATTGTTCCCTCTGGCACCCCAGCTTTGGTAGTGCATCAACCAGGTTTCAATCATTTGAGTGACCACAAACACCCTTCCTATGTGCCTTCCATTTACATTCAGTCAGTAACCCAGCTGCTTCGTTCGCTGTTCAATCTCAAGTGACAGTTGGATGCACATCGCAGGGGTATACAGGCATTTACCGTACTGTACAGCCCCTCTCAGTACAGCCAGACTACACTTCTTAAAATCATGAAACATGTTTTGCCCAACAGTAAGGCCAGGCCTTTCCTCTGTAGTTCATAGCCAACCTAAGGAGGAAAAAATCAACTGAAGAGCATGCCAAAATTCTCTACAGACACTGCCAATCCTCACACTTCTGCCTATTTGCATGCCGAGGTTATTCACTATGACCCACCAAACCAATTGCCAACAGTAGCCTCTCCCTGCCTCATTCGTATGCTCCGATGCCACCTTTATTTAGCAAGTGTTAGTGCTCTCGGATTTTGTAGCGCGATTCGCTATAGCCTCTGTTTTCAACAGAAATGTCCTAAAGGTACCTATACCAATCTGCCGGGTGGGGAGGAAGGGGGCTGATGCTGCTGGCAGTAACATTTTGGGCCACCCCACCTGCAAAAATACAGCCACATGCTCCTTGTTTTACCTTTCAATACCATAACTGCAGCAGAATCGTATGGTGACCCCTGTTGGTAATAGAAACTGTCAAACAGCTTCTTGCCTCCCCCCCCCCCCCCGTTGCCCCTAACCATTTGGGGTACACCCCATGAGGGAGGATCAGAGCAATAAAAACTAATGGTAGCCCCCCAAAAAGTACCTGGAAGCCATGCCATTCTGTGCACCTCATCGCCTTCACGTTGCGCCCAAGCACCTTTTAATACTGAACCCCCCATTTTTGACTGCCCCCTCCCAACAGAAATCAGAGAGTATAGGGGGGTGCAGTAAAAAAGTATTTGCACTTCCCCACAATAAGTCAGGATCCTACTCCACCTATTCCTCTGCTCGCTGACCCCACCCATATACCCCTCTTCTCTGACCCCACCCACTCTGACTAGGCTCCTCCTATACCCCTCCTCTCTGACCCAGCTCCTCCTATACCCCTCCTCTCTGACCCCACCCACTCTGACTAGGCTCCTCCTGAACCCCTCCTCTCTGACCCCACCCACTCTGACTAGGCTCCTCCTATGCCCCTCCTCTCTCACCCAGCTCCTCCACTCTGACCCCACCCACTCTGACTAGGCTCCTCCTATACCCCTCCTCTCCGACCCAGCTCCTCCTATACCCCTCCTCTCTCACCCAGCTCCTGCTCTCTGACCCCACCCACTCTGACTAGGCTCCTCCTATACCCCTCCTCTCTCACCCCCCCCACTCCACCCACTACTTACCAACCAATCTGCAATCCCTCATTCACTAGGCATGATTCCACTCTTACACAACACACAGACACATTTTACTTACCAATTGGCCATTTAGGCCCACCTCCAACTTACCTCTGCTCTGCCACCATCAGTCACCTGGTGCCGAACCCGGGATTTGAACCCTGGTTGCCTGGATGGAAGGCAGGCACTTACCCACTGGACCACACTGGTTTCCATGTAAGTAGCCTATCAAATTGTCCTTATGTCATGGTCATCCTTTTCATGTGCAAAGGATGCCGCAGGGAAGGACACCAAGGCCTGTATGTTGCTTATAGTTACTACTGCAATCCTCTAGACCACCAAGGAGCTATAGCTCAAAGGTAAGTCTTGTACCTTTGGTGGGGACAGCCCTCACAGGCCAGGGTTCGAATCCTGCCAATGCAGTAGAAGTATCCCAAGGTGGAAATTTTCAAAAAGTGAATAGTTTTTTTTTTGCAAATTTTTTTTTTACTTGGTAACAGAGGAGAAAAGTGGACCCTCTTTTTGGCATGTGTGTCCCGAAATTTCAAATGTTTTCCCTCATGACCTTCTACCAACCGCCCTATCTCTCAAGTAGGTGCAATAGGGACAAGGCCTTATCTTCCTTTATCAATGTCTTTATTTTTTGTCCTTTAAGTTTGGTGAATTGCAGAGTGCAATTGTGGTATTGGGGGTTATAACTGAGCACAAGAATAAGAGGAAGGGGCTACACTTGTTGTAAAATAGGTTGGATGATGGTGATTTTTCATTTTGGTGTGAGCCACTTGCTCAAATCAGGGGTTTTGTGCCAGTGAGCTTGGATAGAAATAAAGGTCAAGTATGAGCTCTGGCTAATGAAATGATGGGTCAAGTTTGAGGCAAGCTAGAGTCCATTTATTAGGTGCAATAAGAAGCTAGAAAGATTGTTTCCTTTAAGATACAGACAAGGGCAGAGTCAAGAATTTGCTCTAGTAGGTCTGCATCATGCTTGCTGCAGGATGTGAAGGAATGGACCTCCACAGCAGTGCGCTGTGCCGGGCTGTGCCGGGCTGTGCCTGGCTGTGCCGAGTGTGCCGGGCTGGGCTGCGCTGGGCTGGGCTGGGCTGGGCTGGGCTGGGCTGGGCTGGGCTGGGCTGGGCTGGGCCTGCCCTGGCACTGTGAATTTAATCACCCACCTCCTTCCTTTGAGGAACGCTCACGAACGCCCACGAACGCCCTTGTTCTGTATACAGGCTGACAGCAGGCAATTTAGGACCCTGCTAAATGAGGGTGATGTCCCTATGTGCTTCCTTCGAGTGGCAAAATCCTTCGTCTAAGGCAGGTGGGCTTTTTAAAAATGTGGTTGAAGACCATATGTTGGAGGCGGTATCACGGCACAAGCCGCCGACCGTCTCAGAAGAAAGTGTGCATGGGAGGATATTATTTGCATAGGACAGCCCTCTTCTCAGTCCCATTCTTATGCTGCAGTTGCCATGAAGTGTTACTAGAGGGCAGCAGTATGAACAAAAGAGCACACTGAGGCTTTTCCTCTGCTTGCTGACATGATTCTTGTTCATGGTGGTCTTGCAGGGCCTAAAGAGTGAAGGACTGCGTTGACTGAGGGGATGAGGAATGGCAGGCCTGTATTTGTGGTGAAGGGGGAATAATTAGAAGGTAAACAGCAATATGAAAACGTCAAAGCATATATGTTTGCTGAGTGATTGAGTCTATGTGTCGCGTGTCTCTTTGAAGGGAGATGTGAGAAAGGAACAGCAGCACCATAGACTTCAGATGGGAGAGAGCAAGCAAGGATGAATATTTCCCTCAAATCCAAATACTTACAGTACCTCAAAGATGACAAGTGCGATATGATGTTCTGCAATTGTAAGGATTTGCCATGTGTGGTACATAAATATGCATGGTTAGTGAGGTTTTTCCCAGAATGTGAGTATCGTTAGGCTGGCAAATGTCAGGCACTCCTTTGGGAGTATGAGGCCAAGAAAAAATTTGGGAAGTTTGCTACAGTCATCTGTAGGATCGAAAGACAGACACTGGGGAATCCTTACAGAGGGAGCCAGGCTGCACAAAATGTGGTAACAGTTGGACAGAAATCTTTAGCAGGGACTTTTCTCTACCCCCAATGTGGGACCAGGACCGCAGTACCTCTGTGTCTCTGAAACATATGTTGACCTCTGCACACCACCATCTCAATACCCCTCAATTGTTCCCTCTGGCACCCCAGCTTTGGTAGTGCATCAACCAGGTTTCAATCATTTGAGTGACCACAAACACCCTTCCTATGTGCCTTCCATTTACATTCAGTCAGTAACCCAGCTGCTTCGTTCGCTGTTCAATCTCAAGTGACAGTTGGATGCACATCGCAGGGGTATACAGGCATTTACCGTACTGTACAGCCCCTCTCAGTACAGCCAGACTACACTTCTTAAAATCATGAAACATGTTTTGCCCAACAGTAAGGCCAGGCCTTTCCTCTGTAGTTCATAGCCAACCTAAGGAGGAAAAAATCAACTGAAGAGCATGCCAAAATTCTCTACAGACACTGCCAATCCTCACACTTCTGCCTATTTGCATGCCGAGGTTATTCACTATGACCCACCAAACCAATTGCCAACAGTAGCCTCTCCCTGCCTCATTCGTATGCTCCGATGCCACCTTTATTTAGCAAGTGTTAGTGCTCTCGGATTTTGTAGCGCGATTCGCTATAGCCTCTGTTTTCAACAGAAATGTCCTAAAGGTACCTATACCAATCTGCCGGGTGGGGAGGAAGGGGGCTGATGCTGCTGGCAGTAACATTTTGGGCCACCCCACCTGCAAAAATACAGCCACATGCTCCTTGTTTTACCTTTCAATACCATAACTGCAGCAGAATCGTATGGTGACCCCTGTTGGTAATAGAAACTGTCAAACAGCTTCTTGCCTCCCCCCCCCCCCCCGTTGCCCCTAACCATTTGGGGTACACCCCATGAGGGAGGATCAGAGCAATAAAAACTAATGGTAGCCCCCCAAAAAGTACCTGGAAGCCATGCCATTCTGTGCACCTCATCGCCTTCACGTTGCGCCCAAGCACCTTTTAATACTGAACCCCCCATTTTTGACTGCCCCCTCCCAACAGAAATCAGAGAGTATAGGGGGGTGCAGTAAAAAAGTATTTGCACTTCCCCACAATAAGTCAGGATCCTACTCCACCTATTCCTCTGCTCGCTGACCCCACCCATATACCCCTCTTCTCTGACCCCACCCACTCTGACTAGGCTCCTCCTATACCCCTCCTCTCTGACCCAGCTCCTCCTATACCCCTCCTCTCTGACCCCACCCACTCTGACTAGGCTCCTCCTGAACCCCTCCTCTCTGACCCCACCCACTCTGACTAGGCTCCTCCTATGCCCCTCCTCTCTCACCCAGCTCCTCCACTCTGACCCCACCCACTCTGACTAGGCTCCTCCTATACCCCTCCTCTCCGACCCAGCTCCTCCTATACCCCTCCTCTCTCACCCAGCTCCTGCTCTCTGACCCCACCCACTCTGACTAGGCTCCTCCTATACCCCTCCTCTCTCACCCCCCCCACTCCACCCACTACTTACCAACCAATCTGCAATCCCTCATTCACTAGGCATGATTCCACTCTTACACAACACACAGACACATTTTACTTACCAATTGGCCATTTAGGCCCACCTCCAACTTACCTCTGCTCTGCCACCATCAGTCACCTGGTGCCGAACCCGGGATTTGAACCCTGGTTGCCTGGATGGAAGGCAGGCACTTACCCACTGGACCACACTGGTTTCCATGTAAGTAGCCTATCAAATTGTCCTTATGTCATGGTCATCCTTTTCATGTGCAAAGGATGCCGCAGGGAAGGACACCAAGGCCTGTATGTTGCTTATAGTTACTACTGCAATCCTCTAGACCACCAAGGAGCTATAGCTCAAAGGTAAGTCTTGTACCTTTGGTGGGGACAGCCCTCACAGGCCAGGGTTCGAATCCTGCCAATGCAGTAGAAGTATCCCAAGGTGGAAATTTTCAAAAAGTGAATAGTTTTTTTTTTGCAAATTTTTTTTTTACTTGGTAACAGAGGAGAAAAGTGGACCCTCTTTTTGGCATGTGTGTCCCGAAATTTCAAATGTTTTCCCTCATGACCTTCTACCAACCGCCCTATCTCTCAAGTAGGTGCAATAGGGACAAGGCCTTATCTTCCTTTATCAATGTCTTTATTTTTTGTCCTTTAAGTTTGGTGAATTGCAGAGTGCAATTGTGGTATTGGGGGTTATAACTGAGCACAAGAATAAGAGGAAGGGGCTACACTTGTTGTAAAATAGGTTGGATGATGGTGATTTTTCATTTTGGTGTGAGCCACTTGCTCAAATCAGGGGTTTTGTGCCAGTGAGCTTGGATAGAAATAAAGGTCAAGTATGAGCTCTGGCTAATGAAATGATGGGTCAAGTTTGAGGCAAGCTAGAGTCCATTTATTAGGTGCAATAAGAAGCTAGAAAGATTGTTTCCTTTAAGATACAGACAAGGGCAGAGTCAAGAATTTGCTCTAGTAGGTCTGCATCATGCTTGCTGCAGGATGTGAAGGAATGGACCTCCACAGCAGTGCGCTGTGCCGGGCTGTGCCGGGCTGTGCCTGGCTGTGCCGAGTGTGCCGGGCTGGGCTGCGCTGGGCTGGGCTGGGCTGGGCTGGGCTGGGCTGGGCTGGGCTGGGCTGGGCTGGGCCTGCCCTGGCACTGTGAATTTAATCACCCACCTCCTTCCTTTGAGGAACGCTCACGAACGCCCACGAACGCCCTTGTTCTGTATACAGGCTGACAGCAGGCAATTTAGGACCCTGCTAAATGAGGGTGATGTCCCTATGTGCTTCCTTCGAGTGGCAAAATCCTTCGTCTAAGGCAGGTGGGCTTTTTAAAAATGTGGTTGAAGACCATATGTTGGAGGCGGTATCACGGCACAAGCCGCCGACCGTCTCAGAAGAAAGTGTGCATGGGAGGATATTATTTGCATAGGACAGCCCTCTTCTCAGTCCCATTCTTATGCTGCAGTTGCCATGAAGTGTTACTAGAGGGCAGCAGTATGAACAAAAGAGCACACTGAGGCTTTTCCTCTGCTTGCTGACATGATTCTTGTTCATGGTGGTCTTGCAGGGCCTAAAGAGTGAAGGACTGCGTTGACTGAGGGGATGAGGAATGGCAGGCCTGTATTTGTGGTGAAGGGGGAATAATTAGAAGGTAAACAGCAATATGAAAACGTCAAAGCATATATGTTTGCTGAGTGATTGAGTCTATGTGTCGCGTGTCTCTTTGAAGGGAGATGTGAGAAAGGAACAGCAGCACCATAGACTTCAGATGGGAGAGAGCAAGCAAGGATGAATATTTCCCTCAAATCCAAATACTTACAGTACCTCAAAGATGACAAGTGCGATATGATGTTCTGCAATTGTAAGGATTTGCCATGTGTGGTACATAAATATGCATGGTTAGTGAGGTTTTTCCCAGAATGTGAGTATCGTTAGGCTGGCAAATGTCAGGCACTCCTTTGGGAGTATGAGGCCAAGAAAAAATTTGGGAAGTTTGCTACAGTCATCTGTAGGATCGAAAGACAGACACTGGGGAATCCTTACAGAGGGAGCCAGGCTGCACAAAATGTGGTAACAGTTGGACAGAAATCTTTAGCAGGGACTTTTCTCTACCCCCAATGTGGGACCAGGACCGCAGTACCTCTGTGTCTCTGAAACATATGTTGACCTCTGCACACCACCATCTCAATACCCCTCAATTGTTCCCTCTGGCACCCCAGCTTTGGTAGTGCATCAACCAGGTTTCAATCATTTGAGTGACCACAAACACCCTTCCTATGTGCCTTCCATTTACATTCAGTCAGTAACCCAGCTGCTTCGTTCGCTGTTCAATCTCAAGTGACAGTTGGATGCACATCGCAGGGGTATACAGGCATTTACCGTACTGTACAGCCCCTCTCAGTACAGCCAGACTACACTTCTTAAAATCATGAAACATGTTTTGCCCAACAGTAAGGCCAGGCCTTTCCTCTGTAGTTCATAGCCAACCTAAGGAGGAAAAAATCAACTGAAGAGCATGCCAAAATTCTCTACAGACACTGCCAATCCTCACACTTCTGCCTATTTGCATGCCGAGGTTATTCACTATGACCCACCAAACCAATTGCCAACAGTAGCCTCTCCCTGCCTCATTCGTATGCTCCGATGCCACCTTTATTTAGCAAGTGTTAGTGCTCTCGGATTTTGTAGCGCGATTCGCTATAGCCTCTGTTTTCAACAGAAATGTCCTAAAGGTACCTATACCAATCTGCCGGGTGGGGAGGAAGGGGGCTGATGCTGCTGGCAGTAACATTTTGGGCCACCCCACCTGCAAAAATACAGCCACATGCTCCTTGTTTTACCTTTCAATACCATAACTGCAGCAGAATCGTATGGTGACCCCTGTTGGTAATAGAAACTGTCAAACAGCTTCTTGCCTCCCCCCCCCCCCCCGTTGCCCCTAACCATTTGGGGTACACCCCATGAGGGAGGATCAGAGCAATAAAAACTAATGGTAGCCCCCCAAAAAGTACCTGGAAGCCATGCCATTCTGTGCACCTCATCGCCTTCACGTTGCGCCCAAGCACCTTTTAATACTGAACCCCCCATTTTTGACTGCCCCCTCCCAACAGAAATCAGAGAGTATAGGGGGGTGCAGTAAAAAAGTATTTGCACTTCCCCACAATAAGTCAGGATCCTACTCCACCTATTCCTCTGCTCGCTGACCCCACCCATATACCCCTCTTCTCTGACCCCACCCACTCTGACTAGGCTCCTCCTATACCCCTCCTCTCTGACCCAGCTCCTCCTATACCCCTCCTCTCTGACCCCACCCACTCTGACTAGGCTCCTCCTGAACCCCTCCTCTCTGACCCCACCCACTCTGACTAGGCTCCTCCTATGCCCCTCCTCTCTCACCCAGCTCCTCCACTCTGACCCCACCCACTCTGACTAGGCTCCTCCTATACCCCTCCTCTCCGACCCAGCTCCTCCTATACCCCTCCTCTCTCACCCAGCTCCTGCTCTCTGACCCCACCCACTCTGACTAGGCTCCTCCTATACCCCTCCTCTCTCACCCCCCCCACTCCACCCACTACTTACCAACCAATCTGCAATCCCTCATTCACTAGGCATGATTCCACTCTTACACAACACACAGACACATTTTACTTACCAATTGGCCATTTAGGCCCACCTCCAACTTACCTCTGCTCTGCCACCATCAGTCACCTGGTGCCGAACCCGGGATTTGAACCCTGGTTGCCTGGATGGAAGGCAGGCACTTACCCACTGGACCACACTGGTTTCCATGTAAGTAGCCTATCAAATTGTCCTTATGTCATGGTCATCCTTTTCATGTGCAAAGGATGCCGCAGGGAAGGACACCAAGGCCTGTATGTTGCTTATAGTTACTACTGCAATCCTCTAGACCACCAAGGAGCTATAGCTCAAAGGTAAGTCTTGTACCTTTGGTGGGGACAGCCCTCACAGGCCAGGGTTCGAATCCTGCCAATGCAGTAGAAGTATCCCAAGGTGGAAATTTTCAAAAAGTGAATAGTTTTTTTTTTGCAAATTTTTTTTTTACTTGGTAACAGAGGAGAAAAGTGGACCCTCTTTTTGGCATGTGTGTCCCGAAATTTCAAATGTTTTCCCTCATGACCTTCTACCAACCGCCCTATCTCTCAAGTAGGTGCAATAGGGACAAGGCCTTATCTTCCTTTATCAATGTCTTTATTTTTTGTCCTTTAAGTTTGGTGAATTGCAGAGTGCAATTGTGGTATTGGGGGTTATAACTGAGCACAAGAATAAGAGGAAGGGGCTACACTTGTTGTAAAATAGGTTGGATGATGGTGATTTTTCATTTTGGTGTGAGCCACTTGCTCAAATCAGGGGTTTTGTGCCAGTGAGCTTGGATAGAAATAAAGGTCAAGTATGAGCTCTGGCTAATGAAATGATGGGTCAAGTTTGAGGCAAGCTAGAGTCCATTTATTAGGTGCAATAAGAAGCTAGAAAGATTGTTTCCTTTAAGATACAGACAAGGGCAGAGTCAAGAATTTGCTCTAGTAGGTCTGCATCATGCTTGCTGCAGGATGTGAAGGAATGGACCTCCACAGCAGTGCGCTGTGCCGGGCTGTGCCGGGCTGTGCCTGGCTGTGCCGAGTGTGCCGGGCTGGGCTGCGCTGGGCTGGGCTGGGCTGGGCTGGGCTGGGCTGGGCTGGGCTGGGCTGGGCTGGGCCTGCCCTGGCACTGTGAATTTAATCACCCACCTCCTTCCTTTGAGGAACGCTCACGAACGCCCACGAACGCCCTTGTTCTGTATACAGGCTGACAGCAGGCAATTTAGGACCCTGCTAAATGAGGGTGATGTCCCTATGTGCTTCCTTCGAGTGGCAAAATCCTTCGTCTAAGGCAGGTGGGCTTTTTAAAAATGTGGTTGAAGACCATATGTTGGAGGCGGTATCACGGCACAAGCCGCCGACCGTCTCAGAAGAAAGTGTGCATGGGAGGATATTATTTGCATAGGACAGCCCTCTTCTCAGTCCCATTCTTATGCTGCAGTTGCCATGAAGTGTTACTAGAGGGCAGCAGTATGAACAAAAGAGCACACTGAGGCTTTTCCTCTGCTTGCTGACATGATTCTTGTTCATGGTGGTCTTGCAGGGCCTAAAGAGTGAAGGACTGCGTTGACTGAGGGGATGAGGAATGGCAGGCCTGTATTTGTGGTGAAGGGGGAATAATTAGAAGGTAAACAGCAATATGAAAACGTCAAAGCATATATGTTTGCTGAGTGATTGAGTCTA